>NW_028292586.1:7965976-8141475 GCF_029948245.1 Actinia tenebrosa | reverse complement strand
TTTTTTGAGAGGAGAGATCTCCAGCGAGACATGCTAGCTAGTAATCGGTTTAGAAGCCACCCGCACGTAAAAAAAGATTTTACATTTGAGGACATGGCTTTGAATTCCAAATAAATACTGAGTTATGCGGTTACTGTCGCGCCTTTCTACTGGACTCTCTATCTTGGAGATCCTAAGTGGACCTTAAGTGGGAACACTCATTACAGGTTTACTCTTAGGGAAAGGGACTTGTTACTCTTCAACTAAGTTTTACTTCAAAGCAATAAGTTTAACGCGTCAACTTACACTTGGTAAAATCGATACCGTAAGAACTTTCCTATCCTTGCTTGAACACTTGGTAAACGTCGAATTTTTCGGCTGGTCTAAAGTATTCGAGAACACGAGTCTGTTATGGGGTTCGAGTTCTCGATTGCTTTACCACAGCGAACGGTAAGTTTTGATCCGTATAAAATCGATTTTCGAGGGGATATTCTTAAGTCTAAATCAACCCGGCAATGAAGTAAAAATACTGGTTATAAAGCCAACCCCCACCCCCTGAATAAATAGAAGCCCTCCAGGTTATAAGTTATTAACACCATCAAAAAACCCTTACGAATGAGGTATCGGAACAGAGTTATAAACAGGTGATGTCGACAGTATTTAACCAGAGTGTTTAATAAAAACGCAATCTTGAACTCAGCAAATCTCTCGCATATGTGACCATCCAAGTGGTCAAAAGATCATAGATTTTAGATTGACTTTTTTCTCCCGCAAACGGACAAACGTGACCACGTTTTCATCGTTTTCCTTTAATTTTACTTTACCTTTTACCAAACCCTTCTCAAAAGCGCAAATTAACTCTTTTGTTTTTCCACTTACTTGGATTTTTTTGCGATGTCTTTAAGCTATTTAAACGAATTATTTGTAACTGGTCAAACGCTGACGTTTCACGTTTGCCGTGAAAGTAAATCTCAAAACTCTCTATATCAAAATACAACACATTATAACGTTGGAACTCAGGATTATGCTTTTCAGTATTTAGTCTTCTTTCCCCAGTCCACACCGCAAATTGTAAAAAAATAATAAGAAATTTCGTTTGAGCGGTTTGGGGTCATCAAAAAAGATTTTCTCCTATTCATTCATTCATGTTGCATCAGTCAATATTGTCCTGTGTTCTGTTCAGGCGAAATTAAGACTATAGCCGACATTAGGAAGGAGAACGAACCACAGGAATACATACGAACTTGCCGGAAGCACTGATCTGTATTTTCACTCGAATTTTGATTCATATAAACTATTTACCCGACCTTTTTTTTTGCTTTATCGATTTTTAATACTGTTCATTATATCAGTTCAAGTTGTTCGGTTGTGGGCCCGCTGACATCCATTTGCCAGATGAGGTTTGGGAACTTGAATTTATTTTTAATTATTCATTTATTCCTTGCTGTTTTTTCTCTCCTCAAGGTTTATAAAGCAGTTTTCGATATTTATATCTTTCACATCAACCCATCTATCCTATTCATTAATCGAGGCTCATTTATTGTCTTTTTATTTCTTTCATTCATGCAAATTTGCCGATCGTAAGTCGTGCTCGTTCAGTAGTTCATTCAAATCGTTATTATCAAAATTGTTTATGCATTCCATTCCATTTATCAACCCATTTGATCATTAGACCCGAGGGGGAGGAAAAAAGAAACGAAGAAAAGAAAAGAAGAAAAGAAAGAAGAAGAAAAGAAAAGAAAGAAAGAAAGAACAGCAAAGAAAGGAAAGAAAAGAAGGGAGGAAGGAGGAGGTGGAGAGGGAGCGGGGCGGGGGGGGGGGGGAAAAGAAGAAGCAGAAAAAGGAGGAAGGGGGGAGGGAAAAAACTAAAGCGGACGGGGATTCATACAAAATAAAGCCAAGGAATAAGATAAAGGGTCAGGCATGGATTATTCACAAAGTTTCTTGGCGCAGGTTTTCATTAATATTATTTTACCCATCCCTTGCGGCACCGTCTGCGACCCTACATAAAAAACTTACTTTTTTTTTTTTAAAGCAATGCTTCGAGGCATTGTGAAATCATAGTAAAATAACTGTGGTAGTGCGTTCAGTGTGCTTTGCAAACTTTTTCTCCGTTTCAATGTGGAAGTCGTGAAACGCCTTTAGCGCTTGTTTTGAACTTTCATCGACATTCATCTTACACTAGCGAACAGAGAAAAAAAGAGGAGGAAGAGAGACAGAATGAAAGACAGGGGAAAAAAAAAAGGGTATGAAAAAAAAATGGAAAATAACCAACTCAAATGTTTGATATTGAAAAAACCACAGAAAGACTTTTTTCTTCAGCCGGGCGGCAGAAATAATTATCAACTCCATGCTGTGAACAATGGCTCAAGCACAACGGGTTTTTTCTTTTCCGACTGCATAAAGCTCTAAGTGTGCGTAAAAAAAAAAAAACCTGTCAGAAATCAAGTTTACAAAGCCAGCTCGTTTCACCTTTTTGCCTTTTCTTTAAACACGCGTAAATTTCTAAAAGCTTCTCATTGTGATGGTGGACTCCCCCTCCTCGTCCAACCCGTCTTTTGGTTTCGACCACGTTTTTCGTGCAGAGATTAGGGGGGGGCAGAAGATGACGGAAAAAGGAAAAAAACTCCGTTGAAATAAATTGTGTTTAGAGATATTTTGTAGGTTAGTCAAACAAACCCTTAGCTAAACTGCGGCTGATAACCCACGTTTTCTGTAAAGTGCTGCTATATCTATAGAGAATGATCTTTACAGTCAAAGGCATAGATCTCCAGGTCTCTTTACATTGACTAGTCGTCCTAAAGTAGTTTAGTCAAAGAGGTTTTCTGCTTAGCCCTCCTGTGCGAGCACACCGACCCATGAATCCATATTTGCGGGCTTTCCTGAATAGGGTTGCCGGGGTACGCCATCAATACATTTGAACAGTCAAACATAAATTTGGATAAGAAATACGCATGATACTGATAAAATAAGGGTTTATGAAAACGTCAACGAAGATTTTTGGACAGCTCACATGTCTTATCTGAGTGACAGGTGAGCCACAACAAAATCAAAATTTGTCCAGAACAGAAATATCTTTAAGGTTTCTTGGAGTTTTATTCTAATCGAATCTGGTTGCGCTTTTTGATATGATTTGATTTATTTGACGATTAGTGGCGAAACAAAACACACTGTGATCACAAAATTGAAAATGAAACAAAGTGAACCCATGGGGGGTCAACGCGGGGGTCTAGTGGTTCGCGATCTGATCAGCCTTCAGGCAACACTGCAAACTTAAAGTTGCAAAACTAACCAAGACCAGATAATACAGCCAATTACCGACAAGATGACCAAAAAACGTCAATAAAACAAACGCTGTAATAAATCATGAACGCGCTAGCCAGAACCGGGGATCCAGTCTTGCTCTCTTCCTTGTTTCCTTTGTCTTTTTTCTTTCATTTTCTCGTTAATTTGTTGGAAGAAGTTTGTAATTTCCTCCCAGTTTATTGTTCATAACTTTGGTCGCTATGCCGCTTGGTTCCGATGTTTTTGTATATTTATATTCCAAAGCAAGAGTCTTTCTATAGCTGACGTACACCGATTATTATGGTTATTTTAGTGTTTGAATTGGGAATAACTTTTGCGGTGCCATAAGAGAGTCATTAGTGAGCGGCCTAAACGCTTAGCGCCTGGGCAAACCGGCTTCGGGGTTGATTCTCGTTAGGATAGTTTATCATGATCCGCCCTCACTGCTTCGACCAATATCAGGTCAGCTTTTCCAGAGAGAGCTCTAGATCTAGTTGCTGTCTACTGGCACTTAATGTAAGTATTCCTTGGAGCCATAGAACAGATAACCATTGGTGAATTGCATCGTGAGGGCTAAGTTACCTATGATGATAACTAGAAGAGATGGATGATAACCATGATAACTATGATGATGACCTCCTTAGCGGTTTTCCAAGCTCCATTGTCTGGAATAGCTTACTTTTATTGAAGTAATCTTAAGCACTCCAACCACAGGCCCGCTGCTGCCTAAGAAAAATATCCATGTAGTCAATAAGAATTAGAAATTTGTTTCTTAGAGAGGAATATAAGGATTCCATGAATTTTGCCCAGACCCATTTGCCACCGCTGCTGTTGTGATAAATGTTACCGATAAGTGGTAGAGTAAAACGCGAGCAATTACCTGTCGCGTACTGCGGGATTAATAAAAATCCTACCCTTGTTTCGTCTCTATACACTTTCCAGTTAGTCAATTTGTCAATGTTTTCTTACGGTTTCTTTTTAGGCATATAATCATGTTGCTATAGGATAGATATCATACCCAAAGTAAAAAGGAATCCATAAAGAATTCAAGAATTCAATTAAAGACAACGCTTATTGAATTTTCAACGGAAATTCGATTTTTTTTTTTGCAAAATATTTTCTGTCTGTGCCGCGAAAATGGAAAAAAACTCGGCGACTTCCTAATTTCTCAGGAAGTAATTCCGTGGCATAACCGCGTGACAGTAGTAGCGTGACAAGGTTTTTTAATCATTTCCTAAGAAAGGTTTACAAATGCGATAATATGTTGATTTTAGAGTGATATTAGTATTCGAGTAAATGAGGTTCTCAGATAAAACATGTTATATAAGGCTAAATGTAAGTAATTATTAACTTTTCACGACCAACTCTTTGCATGGCAAGTGACGTCACATCCAGATTAATTCCAGCGAGATAAGTTTCGTTTACCGGCTTGATCACACATGTATTCGGCTATTAGCCTTCGACGGTTTGAATTTCACGAAGACGATATCAGTTGGGGTATCAAGCTAACCTAAAATTGCATGGGTCTATTGTGAAGCTTTCTAAAGCGACCAAACACCGTTCGAAATGACTACACGTGTGGCTTTCGAACGAAGATCTTTAGCGAGCGCACCACTTCGGGTCATTTTGTAATCTTTGCTCAGTACTCCTTAACCTATGTAATACGTTTACAACCACAGATCGTCTAAAGAAGACGACGACTTGCCAAGGTTGGAGTGGAATTACAGCCTGCCATTCTCGTGAAATAGCGACAGCTATCGTGTTGACGCTCTTTAAGAGCGGATTGATCGATTTCGCGAGGAGTGATGCATCTGGAACGAGTGGTTCTTTGTCTCTTGTCCGTTTTTGTTTACAGTTCTGAAGGATTTTTTGATGTGTCCAAGTCCAAGACTAACCTACAGACTTCCAAGAGACTCTCGACTTTCGACAACTTGAAGGACAATTCCCCACATGTGTCTAGTAGGTCACAGCGGAGCGTACGCAAGCGAAAAAAAACCAGTTACAACTTGCGAAAAGTAACAATTCCTAATGCTGAGAAACGTCAAGCGCTCTGCCTCGGTAAGTAAATCTTTGTTGTTGTTTTTATTGAAGGCTTTGGCATGTTATCAAACAATGCAAATAAAAGTAATATTAAATCCACCACTCTGAGCGAACTTACAGCTTTACTACCTCTCGTTATGTCACTAGACTATTCAATGCTAGATTTCCGTGATATTCAGCACTCTTTATTTTACCGCACTAAATAAAACCCTGAACGTGTTTGGCCCTGCGAGGAATATTTTCTCCCTCCTCAGACGACTCGTATATCTATTTCCTTGACAATTAATTCCATAACGCGATTACCGTTCAAGATTGGAACGTGCTTAACTCGAAGCTTTACAGCCTTTATCTTGGGACAATACCAGAGTATTTTCGACAGTATTCCACAAATATATTTCTTTCCTTGCCTCAGGGGTCGGAAATCCAATATTCAGATATAATTTACAAACCAATGCTAGGATATATATTACAAATCAGTAAAGTGTACTTTATTTTAAGCACGGTTAATTTTATTGCAACGGTGCAAGTCAAAAGATTGTCAACATTTCTGACAGCTCTTATTCATAAATCACAAAAAGTAAATTTAGAAGTTGATTGTTGTGAAGGGAGAAATACCGGAGAACTCGGAGAAAAACCCTCGAAGCACAGGGGAGAACCAACTAGAAACTACTCACCGGCTATATGATATCTAGTCTCCCCCACAGCCGCTTTCAGTGTCGTCACGCAACGTTTTCTCCCCTGAGTAGCTACTCAGGGGAGAAAGCGTTGCGTGACGACACTGAAAGCGGCTGTGGGGGGAGACTATATGATATCGTGTCCGGGATCGAATTGAACCCGGGTTGCATTGGTGAGAGGCGAGCGCTCATTTTAATACCCACTTGCGCTCTCTCACACATTTGGAATCGACTAGCTAGTTTAAAATCCAGTTTTTTTGTCTCTTCTGTACGCCTTTGAAAATAGCTTTTCCGGTTAATGATTCATGGTGAACCGGTCCACATCAAAGTAATCTTTGAATCTACCGAAATTAACCGCGAAACTTTCCGAAGAACCAGGAGATAAATTTTTCCACGGCTTTGAAGAATCAAAATAGTTAGGTGAATCACCACAAAACTCTTTATTTACATATGAAAACACTTTTCTTTCGGAAGCCTTTAATTTTATTCAGAGCCCAGAGATTTATAGGATTTCCGACGCTTTTCAAACATCACGTTGTTTGTTTTTGTTCCCAAAATTCGCTTTCCGCGTGTTTCCAATTTGCGGCCTCCTTGCCGAAAGACCTTGTTATCGCTACAATGAATTAATGAAATTACCTTTTATTTTTCAACTTATTGACTTCAAACTGGAATAGCGGGGGTAGTTTATTCTACTCCAACAAAAAAGACTCTGTATAAAGCTTCCAAGACAACTTGACAGCCTAGTATTTTCATTTAATACAACTGTTCAGTGATATTTACTCAGTAAAATTAATAAATAAAGAAGGTTGATTGGAAAAGCTAATGAAAAAAAAAAAGAGCGTTGCGTGAGCGGTGAACGCATTGATTGATTCAAGTGATTTGTTGGCCAAAATCGCTTTCCTTTTGCAGTGAGATGAATTCATTATTATTATATGTCTCTTGAAATTCTTTCCTAGCTAATTCTATATCTTGCTTCCTCATTTATTTTATTTCCTCTTTTATCGGTTCAATTGGAGTGATCCTTTATTTTATTAACGAAAAAAATATTTGATAACCAGTAAACTACAAGGGCATTTTCCCTGAAAAAATTCGACAAAGGTTTTTTCTTGGTTTTTCTTTAAGCAATATGTTTAGCAAATTAAGGAAAGACGATGGTTTTTATTATCTTTCAAAAACAATTAAGAGAAGTATGAGAATTATTAATCAATGGATAAGATGTGTTTAAGTCTGTGATCCTACTTTCATGAATCGTTTGATAGGGTTATCTATGATCAGACTATTGACTAACTTCTTGACCTCTTAAAGGATTGTATGGATTGATTTGTGGATTGAAATGAAAAAAGTGGTTTTGTTTGCACAATTTTCTGTGCTGAGGAAGGGAAAGGGGTGGTTGACTAGAGACACTAGAATCGAGACAAATATGTTTTTTTTCTTCTTTTGTACAATTTCAATTGGTTTTTTGGATTAAAAACAACTTTTGTACATTCTTTTACTTATTCTTATTCCTCTTGCTTGGCCAGTGCTAAAAACATTGGGGGAGGGGTGGGTGGGGGCCTTTTCACAGGTTTCTAGATTATAAACATGGCTTTTCTGTAAATTTTGATTTTTGGATTGAAAAAATATGTGGTTTCCTTCTCTTATTTCTTACTGGTGGGGGAAAAAATCTTAAAACGGGCTAAATTCAAAAAATAACCACGCAGTTCAAAAGAAGTGCTATTTCTCAATGATTGGGTAAAATTTTGAGGCTTCATTTCACGTTTCAATGATTTTATTGAAATTTTTGATGAATCTCCATACATTTCCTTATAACAGGACACCACAGAAACCAAGCTTGGGCTACCTGTGGTTTCATGTGCACATATTTTTCTTTTGGCCAGTGCAACAAAAATTAAAAACATTTTGTTTGCACATTTTTTTCTTATTCTTATTCCTCTTGCTTGGCCAGTGTTAAAAGCATTGGGGGAGGGGTGGTTGGGGGTCTTTTCACATGTTACATGTTTCTAGATTATAAACATGGCTTTTCAGTAAATTTTGATTTTTGGATTGAAAAAGATGTGGTTTCATTTTCATATATTTTTCTTTTGGCCAGTGCAACAAGGGGGAGCTAGGAAACATGGATCCTGCGTATTTAATTTCTGTACGATTCTGTACTTTTTGTACGATACTCATCAATTTTTTGTGTGACTCTCAAATCTATAATTTATCTTAGTCAATCATATGATATTCTATTTTATGTCCCCATGATTGTTAACTATTTTTGTTTTAATTTATTTCATTTTTGTGCTTTAAAGACTAGCATTTTTAATAATAATATAAATGTAAAAGCTTTAATACCAGTCTTTTATTTATATTTCAGTACTTAGTTCAAATCAAATCAGATTATGTGTTCAATATTGTCTCTGGTGTTATGAGTATCAACCATTTATATCCCATTAGATAAACATTCTACTTTCTGACTCTAATTATTTCAAAATAAATTTAATGTGCTCTTTATCCTCTCCCCTCCCCCCACAAATGTTCCCATGCCACTGGGGGTGAGGGTTGGGAGTGACATAAGATTACATTCTAAGGCCATTTTAGTAATAAATTACTATAATTTTTTTCCCCAGATGGTTCTGTAGCAGTGTTTTATTTAAGTCACAATCCCTTATCAAAAAACTGGATAATTCAGCTTCAAGCAGGAGGCTCCTGTGGCAGTGTTGAAGCCTGTCGAGAGAGAGCTAAAGGTCGTTATGGGTCATCCAAAGACTATGACTTGTATATGACAGGGACTTTTTTATCGTCAGACGATCCTAATGAAAATCCTACTTTTGCTTCTTGGAATAAAGTTTATGTTCCTTATTGCAGGTTAGTGGATGGATAGATAATAATATTCTTGCATATTATGATAAAAAATCTTTCATTTGATCATTCATTTTTTCAATCCTTTTTTTATTCATTTCAATTTATAATCTGTTTTTGATTTATTTCAAAACGATTTTATATGAATTCAGTTGAGCACTTTTTGTATCTTGCATTTGATGAACATTTTCCTTGCCATAATTGGCTTATGCAGCAACTTTGTGTTACAACTTACAATGTGGACACTTAATCTTGACATTTTTCTTATTTTTGTTAATTCGAAAATATGTTTTAACACAGGGTTCACAAGGCCCTGGAATAGGTCTGGGATATGAAATCTTTACTCCATTCATGAAGTTTCAAGGAAAAATTGTCTAGGTCAATTGAAAATCCATGAAATTTTAGAATTTAGAACTTATTTATAGATGGTGATAAAAATAGAACACTGTTATTGTTGCTGTAGATCTAAATTAAGGTCATGGAGCTGAATGAAACCATTAAATTCCATTTTAATCTATGAATTGGAAATGCCCAGGCTTTGATCAGCTCAGAGGTTGTATCAATAAAATTTGAAGTTTTTTTTTAGAAATGTCATAAGAACAACCACGAAAAGTAATAGAGTTTTGTTACCCATGTCCTGTGTGGACCCATGTTGCAGCAGCAGCTATGACAAAGCCTTCACTGTCTAATTCCCATAAAGTAATTGCTCATTAATTGTTAAAGAGCCAGGGGGATGGCAGTCTCCTTTGCAGTCATTGTGATTGTCAGTTCAAACACTTGTTTTAGAATGACACCAAGAATGGCTGCTGAGGAGACTAGGGGATAATGGAAGAAAAACTTAACTTAACTTCTATTCAACACCCCCCTGTCCCTGCTCCCATCCCCATCCCCACCCCCAACCCCCACCACCCCCCCCCCCCCCCTAGCTGCAAAACTGAATAATCCAACCCCTAATTTTGGAAAACCATTCACTCCAAAAACTCCAAGGCTCTTTCACCCAAAAAGTTCTGGACCTCCATTTTAAAGTGAATACCAATGATATTCAAATCCCCAAATTTTCTTATTCTCCCAAATTATTCCGGCGACAAAAGTCGTTAGTCTTATGTAATAATTCTGCTATTATGATTTCAGTGGTGATGTATTTGTGGGCCGCAGACCCAAATCTACTCATCCCTATGGGTTACAGATGTTGGGCCATTACATCATTAAAGCAGTGATGGAACAACTAATGGCTGATCATCATATCAATTCTACGGAAAATACAGTATGTAAACCATGTACTCGCCTTGAACTGTTTTTTATTTTTTTAACGTGAGTCCAAACTTGTATTTTCTTAAGTGCTGAAACTAAAAGAATCCAATCAATTATCTCAAGTACTTGCACGAAATAAGTTCAAACTTTTATAGATACAAAGCGTTTTCATTTTACGATATTTTATAGCAATACTGACGCAGCCGATAGCTCAAGTAATAATTTACCTAGCCCTCTGTCTCCAACTAGATTAAGTTACTCTTTTACTTTTTTACAAAGTACATAAATGTAACTTCGAGTTCGTCCCAAAAGGGATATCTTCGCGTCTATACTCAATGATCACGTGATCGAAAAAGGCGCGAAATGTCGGTGGATCACGTGCGTAACACCGTAGTTTTACGGCAAACGTTTAGTTTGTTCGCAAACGATCAAAATAAAATCATGGCTGGAAAAATACTGTAATTGACTCGATAATTAAAGAAAAAAGTTACATAAAGAATTATGAATTAAGTAAATGTAAGTGAAGATATCTCTCGTTATCGGAATCAAGGTTTCTTCTTTGCAAATTCTTATTTATTTCCCGATCTTTTTTATTCCAGATTCTTTTTGGTGGTGCTTCAGCGGGGGGACTGGGAATGCTTGCTAATTTAGATTATGTACAAAACATGCTGTCACCAGCAAAGGTAAGCCATTTGAAATTATCTTAAACCTAGTCTAGTCCTTTTCTTACGCCGTTACTTATGAATAAGGGTGAACGTACCGAGTAAAGCCTTCCTCTTTTGGTAGAAAAGATGTCGTCAACAGACTTTTTTGCACGTCATGTCATAAATCACCTGACTTCTGTTAGGACGCCATCTTGTGGTGTGTTTCGTGTTCCGTGCCGTTTCACAGTCATGAAAAATCTGTTCCAGTTAAAAAATAATAATTTTGCTTGCAAATTTTAAAGTCCTAGGTTATTTATTGACTACCTCTCGTGATCAGCCCGACCCAAGCAGAATTGATAGCAATTTTGGGCATGTCCTATGGCAAGAAAATGTACTGGTCCCCCTTGCCCCTCTCCCCTTAGGGCGGCTCAGCCTCGATCCTTTAGCTCACATCTTCAAAAATACACCATGTTTCAGGCTGACATGGAAATCCCTATCGGCTCAGGTAAAGCCTCTTAAGTCTATTTATACCTCGTATAGCGCTTGATGACCTTTCCCGCTCAAAACACACGATCTGTAATGTGTATCAGTGGCGTCAGTAACGTGTGACCTCTTCTTTTTGCGATTTTCTTTAGGTCCGCGGGTTCAATGATGGCGGCTGGTTCACGCTGTTTCCGAATTTTGGAGAAGAGCTGGCCCAAGGTACTCCATACTTTTTTTCTACTCTCGAAGTGGTAAGTACTGTACAATTACGACTTTTTGTTGGTGAAATTTTCAAAGAATTTTACGGAAACAAAATCAAACAATATTTTTTTTGAAAGAGCTTCAGAGGAAACGTATAGCGAAATCGATTCCGACTTTTTGCTTATGATATGTGAGACCTTAAAAAGACAAAGGGAAAGAAAACAAGAAAGAAAAATCGAACAAAAAAAGAATGCAAAGTAATTAGAAAATATAGGGGGGGGGGGGTGATAAAAACAGGCCCTTACTGTTACGAATGAATGACTGGATCACAAATTAAACAAAATAGGGTTGTAAATAAGGATAAATAGATGATTGAGCTCGTAGGAAATTGAACGTAATGTTGAACAACAAAACGTGAACTAGGGTCAAGTATCTTATCTATGTACGTATCGATTGATCAAGCGTTTATGTCATCTAAGTATCTAATTTATTTTTATAGCGACTACATTACACGCAAAGCATTCCATTTGCACTGTTATCACGCCATTATCACTTTATACTGAAAGACTGATACTTCATTATTCATCAATAAGTAATTTCAGATCATCATTATCATAAGTATCTTGTAATTTCGTCACAAAACATCCACGCGTGCGGTAGATTCAGCAATTACTCGCCCGAGGCCAAGTGAATATTTTAGATATTTACCCAGACAAACTGGCGTGGAATAATCGAATAAATTCACCGAGTCTGCAAAGGATAATCCTTTGGTAAAATCAGACCAATAAATTTTTAAAAAACTAGAATGGAGTCGATTTTCGCGCTCTCGAAATACGTTAACTTCGTTTGTAGCACAATCGACATTTCTTTATTCTCTCTCGTTTTTGGAGTCTTGTTGTTTTGTTGTTTAGTGTTTTTTGGCCAATCAAAAAACGCGTGACGTACGATTTAATTGCCCAGAGTTCTTACTCCGCGCGTGTTTTGGGGAGGAGCAAAGAGAGGGAAAATGATGTATATGTGATAAAATGAACCATAATTATTAAGATAAGGAAGCAAATGCAGCTTTTTCTACTGAGACATTTGTCGTGGTCCACCAAACTGAGCCAAACGGGTCACAGTGGTGGTTAACACCTGCCCCCAACCCCCTCCTCTCTCATGATAATATATAACGTTTAAGCAATAGCCGATCGGTCATTTTTTCCATCTCCTGTAGCTCTAACTTTTTTTGAAATATTTGTATGGAAATCGAATGTAAATGATTGTCCTTCATTCATTCTCTTGTAGATGTTTAATCGCTTATGGGATGGATATGTGGATGAATCCTGTAGAAGCGAGATGCCAAAGCCTGCTGCCTGTTTGTATGGAGAACTAGGTATGTTCACTGTTGCTTACTCTAAGTATATTGTAAATAAACATTAGCCGTATTTTTCGTGGACGTATATAGCATACTGGGATGCATAGCAGTTTATTTCTAAGGTGCAAGTGTTTTGAGGGGTGCATGTGTTGGGGGGTGGGGGTAGGGGGATTAGCGGAGGGAGGGATTATTCGTCCACGTTATATTAGTAGTGAGTGCCCACACCCTTTCTTCAAGTGGAAAAACCTGGATATGCCCATATAGTTACTGCGTGAAGTAAAAGTAGTGACCATATTAACTGTGGGACCAAATCTATACTAAACAGTGTTTTTCATCAGTACATGTGATTTTGGAAAAAAAGCGCAACGCAATTGCCATCACAGTGCCGTATTAGACTCACCGAAGTCGATCCGCCGCCACTATATATCTCTGCTAAAGCCGACAGACACCGTTTGCGACTATGTTGCTCGTTCGCCGCGCTTCAAAAAAATATCGATTCGCTCTAAAAAAGAATTGGCGGTAGTATTGATGCAGTCATTCCAAGAGAGTCAAAAGACAAAGACGCGGCGGCCATATTGGTGCCGTTAACAATTGATGCTAGTGATTTTTTTAAGATGGCACCAACGTTCAATCGAGAGACCGCGAATACGTAATTCGCAAACCAGAAGAATAAGTCTAGTGCGGTATTTGTACATTGTCAGGGGTTGGCTACTCTGCTCAGTTTGCAATGAAAAATCAGTTCGTGACTACGACCGTACCGTGTACATGTATGACCTTGCCATGTGGAATAGTTTTCATGATCAGACGAAACCTCCAGAAACGTTGTGTGCAATGACGTTACAGAAGAAAAGGAGAGCGTCCCTTGTTTGAGGGCGCATGCGCAATACATATATTTATTCTCACGCGGTGTACTATTGTTTTGTCATACTCACTTTTCTTTCTGCCGATCATTTATTTCAGTTGTCAAATATTTAAGTACACCAATTTACGTCATGGTTGCGCAATGGGATTCTTACCAATTGCAGGAACTTGTGCCGTCGAAATTCCCAACGGTCAGGCTCCCCCCTGAACTCCCAAGTGAAGCAGAATATTTATCAAAATTTGGAAATAACACACATCGGTCCTTAAGGAGGGTGAGTTTTGTTGAAAATAACTTTTGGGTTTCCTGTGGAATGAGAAAACTAGGGAAGATTCGAGTCAGCGGTATAACATAATGGCTCACGTTCGAATTCCATTGAACCGCTGGCCTCGCTCGTGTGACTCATGTATGCAGATACATTGAAGTTTACCGTGTGTCAAAATATAATATTTTAAAGCTTTATTTAGTCAGAAGGTGTGTCGCGGGTTGACAGATCACATGATCAATATCTCGTATTATGCGAATGACAAAATCCCCGACTCACTTACGCACTCACTCACTCACTCACTCACTCACTCACTCACTCACTCACTCACTCACTCACTCACTCACTCACTCATTCTGACAAACGTTCTAGGTAAGGGACGGACCATTGGATAAATGAGGTGGTGGGGCTGCGTAAATCCCCCCAAAATTATCAAGCAAGCACTCGCCTACAAAAAATAAAAAATAAAAAAATATCGCGCGACCTTTCCTTTCAGTGAAGAAATATCGAGCAAACACACAAAAAGAAAGCATGCGCGGGATTTTACCAAAAAAAATGAATATCGTGTAACATAAATTCCTGCATTAACCAGCCCTTAATTATCTAATGGTCCATACAATGGCGCTCATTTCTTGCTTTGTGCTTTTGGTTTCAGCTGATTTTAAGTGACAAGTCTGGTGTTTTCTCTCCTGCTTGTTTTATGCACACATTCTCGGGAGAGAGTGATTATCTAGCTGTAACTTCAAAATACCAAATAAAAGGTTAGCAACCGTATGATCAGTACGTTATACGTCATGTGACGTCAATAACATTTTCTATACAATACAATACAATACAATTTTATTTGGCACCTTATACTAATAGTACATGAGTGTTTGATTCCAAATATATTATAGGTATATATATATACTATGTATTAGGTAATTTTCTTAATTCATTTTCACGTATCAGCATACATTGATGAATGTATGCTGATATGGCTCTTTGTAGAGACGCTGATTTTGAATTGATTAAGAACATAAAACGACTGTCAGCGCTCATATTGTTGAAATTAATGCTGGTGTTTTTTTCTATGAACTCTCTTAAGTCGTTTCTATGAGAGTCATATAGTGGACACCAAACTAGAAAGTGTTTTTCGTTTTCTACTCCCGACTTACACACTGGGCAAATCCTTTCATCGTAAATGAGATAAGGCCTCTTATACCTCCCCGTTTCTACTTCAAGCTTATGGTTACTAATTCTTAATTTTGTAAGCGCCACTCTGTGCTTAATATTGGTGACTTGACTTAAATATTCTTCAAAGTTATAATCCGTTTTGAACTGACGAAAGACTCTGAGTTTATTTTTATGTCTGTCGTCTTTCCTTTCATCATTGTGGAGATTACTCCATAAAATTTGCCTCTCAATGTCATATATTCTTTGGGTTATTATTTTTCCATATTCATACCATCTTGGAGAAAGTTCATTTTGTTTCATCCAAATTATCCCCAATCCGAGTTGTTCTAAAGTAGTTTTAATTTTTATGCTCCAAAAGGCTTTTTTAGTTTCATTTTTAATATCTTGGTAGACTTCGGCTGAAAGTTTTTTTGGGTGTAGTTCCGACTTTATAATTTTATGCCAGAATTTAAAGCTTCTACTGCATGCTTTGCATTTTAGCGGAAACCTTCCTAACTCAGCTCTGCATGCAAGGTTACTAGCATTCTTTGTCACCTTGAGGAGCATTTTGCAAAATTTCAAATGAACAAGTTCCATGGGCTCTTGGTCTTTGGTGCTTAATGTTTCGATACCCCATATCTCACTTGCGTATAGAAGTATTGGTGTAACAAGCGAGTCAAACAGTTTTATAGTTAATTTGATATTGGATGTGAAAAATTCACCCATTTGTTTTTTCATCTGAAATAGTGCCTTTAATGCAGCTTTTTTTAATTCTTGTTTTGCAAACGTAAAGTTTCCAAAGGTTGTAAAATTTAATCCTAAATATTTATATGATTTAACGTTTTCTAGTTTAGATTTGTTCAAATAGAATTGGAAGTTATTCATTGTCTTCCCTGTATTATTGAAAACCATCACTTTTGTCTTTGTTATATTAACTGTTAAGCCTGATTGTTCACAAAATGCCTCTAGCTTGTCGAGATATTTCTGAAGCCCTTTAGCAGATTTAGAGAACAGAACCAGGTCATCTGCATATAAAAGAGTACTAATCGGTTTGCCATTCAACATTACATCATTGTTGTTACACGAATTTAATGAGTCAGGCAGATCGTGAAGATATAAATTAAATAACGTAGGGCTCAGCATACAGCCTTGTTTAACACCCATATAACAGGAAAATGTCGGAGAAATGTGTCCATTTACTTTGATTGCTGATTGATCAGTGGAGTACATCGATTGTATCACTCTTAGAAAATTTCCATTTATACCAACATTTTCAAGTTTTGCCATTAATTTTTTCCTTGGGATGCAGTCAAACGCTTTTTGAAAATCTACAAAGCAGGAAAAAAGGAAATTATTTTTCTTCCGTGGCTTACTTTTAACATATTTATCGATTACGGATTTCAGAATAAAAATACTATCTGTTGTTCCGTGCTTTTTTCTAAACCCACCCTGTTCCTGTTTAATTATATTATTCGTAGTTAGGTAATCATAGAGCCGTTTGTTAAGTATTGCGGTAAAAACTTTGCCAATTGCAGAAAGGAGTGTTATTCCACGGTAATTTTCAGCTTTCGTTGGATCGTCCTTTTTATGCAATGGAACAATATATCCTAGATTCCATGAAGAGGGAAACTTTCCGTTGTCTAGGATTTTATTGAAAATTACCGTTAGGTGTCCTTTTAGTGCTTCCTTTCCCGTTATCAATAGCTCATTTGGAATATTATCAGGGCCGGGAGCTTTATGTTTCTTTAGGTTACTTAGAACTTCATATACTTCTTGATCTGTAATGGAAAAATCTAATTCCCCTTGACTTTGCGACTGTTCTAAGGTCTCCGAAGTATTTACTGCAGATGTCTGGGAGCTATTAAGCGTCTTGAAGTGATTAAATAAGTCCTTTTCGTTTGCTCGACAGGAGTTTGCATTTTTTGCTTTGCCTACATTAAAAAGTTGTTTCAAAGACTTCCAGGTGGATTTCGAATCTTTGAGGTCAAGGTTCATTAATTTTGAATTGAAATATTTGTTTTTCTTACGTCTACACATGCTTCGAAAGGACCTTTTATGGGTATGTAGATTCCTACGAAGTTGTTCATTATTTGGATTCCTACAAATTTGTTTTCCAAGAGATCGAAGATTTTTCTTTTCGTTTTCACATTCTGAATCAAACCACTTTTGTGAATCTGTATTTTCTTTAAATGCTTTAGTTTGTTTAGTTAGGGAACAAAGACCTGCTTCTGTTCCTATGCTTGTTAGGGTTTCAGTAAATGCCTTAACCATTGAGTCTACATTATCTGCGTTTTCTATTGATTCGCGTAGCGTTGCTTGCATTTCTGTAGTGCTTAAAATGTTTTGTAATTTATCGATATTTCCAGTATGCCACTTTAAGCTAGAAATTGTCGAAAATTCCCTATTTTCTTCTCTTTCTTTGTTTCCACTGTTTTTGGGGTAAAGTTGGATTTCTATTCCATAAGAAATATGACAATGATCGGATAGATCTGGCATTAGTGGATTAACCTTCAAAAATCGAGCTTTTTCAAGTAGATTTGTACTCCCGATTACATAGTCGACTAGACTATTTCCGTTGTATCGAAAACAAGTCTTTTTGCCCGTCAAGTCACCAACAACCCTTCCATTAAAGATTCGTAAATTGCAAGCCGTGCAAATATCTATTAGACATTTACCCCTTTTATCGACGTTCTCTTTGTCTTTAGAGTACCTTTTCATTTGATTGTCAATGAGATAATCATCAGGTAAATTAAGGTACTTACTGTCATCATCATTTATGTATTCCTGGATTTCCCCAGTTCGTGCATTAAAGTCGCCTTGTAGAATGACTTCACCTTTAGTTGAAAAATTAATTATATCTAGTTCTATATCCTGCAATATATCTTCATCATTCTCTTTTGCATAATTATTTGGGCTTAGGTAAATTGTGCCTACGTATATGTCATTTGTTAGATGGAAAAAGTCTTTACTTATTCTACACCAAATAACATTTTGGTTAGACGTCGGTATATAGGAAACGCCCTTGCTGATTCTATTGTTTATATATAGTGCTATTCCTCCAGCATGGCGATTTCCTGTTTTGTCACGACATTTTGTATAGTATTTATAGTCTTCTAATTTCAAGTCAGAATCAAGGCTGGCGTGTGTTTCTACAATGCCAAAAATATCATGACTATTAATTATATTGTTAACCTCTTTTAGCTTCAACTTGTTTCCAAGATTTTTGCTGTAATGCCCATGCAAATTCCAGAGTCCTAATCTTAAGGCCCCCGGCATTTGAAACAAATTTAAGCAAAAATTCTACGTTTTAAATTCTATATTAGAAAAAAAAAAGTATATATATATCAATAAGTAAATAATTTACTAAACCTGACCCTGCACCAACTGTGCTATGACCTGCAGAAAGTTCTTTATCAATTCATCATTCTTTTCAGAGGTTGGCTTCTGGATTAAATCTATAGGTTTCGTGATGTCCCATGGTGACGATACCTCAGGCTGTGAATCTTGAAGGTGAACTCTAGTGCTTTGTTGCTCTTGCCTGCGTCTGCGGCTATATGAAATGTTTCTTTTCTTGAGCCCCAAATTAAATTTTAAGTTGCTGACGAGCTTTCTAACTCCAATCTGGTTGTTAAGATGTATATGGTCATAGAAGACTTCTGCATTCAGTGTCCCATCTCGATTGCAAGCGACTCTAGTGTTGTCAATATATATCACATCATCTGAATAGCTGCATCGATTATATAGCTCTGTATTTATGTTAAAGATCTCAATGTTTTTCTGTTCATCCCGTGGGGTATATATGATACTTGAGAGCCCAATTTTACTTGAAGGCCATAAACTTTGTACTTGTGATATGGCTGTACTTAGATTTTCTACTACATTTTCATTGTACAGTTTCCCAATGTCATTTGTTCCTGTATGGATGATTATGAACTCGTAGTTGGTGTTATCTTCTATGTTGTTCAAATGTCTCAGAAGCTCTCTTGTACCGCCTGCGATGTACTGTTTATTAACATATCTATTTGGCGCAAACTTGTCTTGCCTTACTCCTCTAAGCATGGAATCACTTAGGATAAGGATCGGTCCTTTTTCATCTTGTTGTGGATGCGAATCTTGTTTACTTTGTTCTTCATCAGTATGCTTATGGCTTTCATTGTTTACTTCATTGCTATTGTTTTGTTCTGCACCGTTCGACTTTATTGATGTGTTTGAAGGTGGAACATCATTACTGTCATTCTCTTGAAGTGCGTCAAATCTGTTTTCAGTCTCTACTTGATAATAAATTATTTGCGACTTATCTGTCGATTCATCATTATCGTCGTCGTCACTATCATCATCATCTTGTTCTCTAGTCGAGTTTAATTTCTCTGATAGTTCCAATAAGGATCTGTCGGCCTCTTCTAACTTCTTATTCAGTTTTTTGGCGTACTTGGTCATTCTTTTGTTGAAGTCGCTTAATTGGTTCTCAAGGGATTTGATTTTGTTGTCGTATTCGGTTTTAAAATCTTCTACGAGATTATTCAAAAATATCTTAATTTCTCCAATCCAAGACTTTGCTTTTTGCTCTAAGTCTTTTGGCTCTAAGGAAAGTTCACTCACCTCTATGGTGTTTTTTGTTATTTCTTTTTCGAACTTCCCATTGATCTCCTTTTGAGCATTCATCTCTGCTTCGAGCTTTTCATAACGGTCATCATGGCCGTTGACAATTTCTTCCTTCTCCCCTGCAATTTCTGTCATCGTCAAATCGTCTACGGGGTTTTGCGATTCTTGAACATTATCATGCTCTTCTTGTATTATTTGCGAACTTCTATTTTCCTGGTTCTTCGCAGCCAGTTCTTGCAATTGCTTCTCTAAAGCTTCTTTAGCTTCATCTTCGTCATTGAACTTTTTCAAGCAGTGTTTGCCAGGCCGATCAAGCTTCAGGAAATCGTCATAGCTTTCTAATAGACCTGCTTCATATTTGTTAGTCCAAAGATAAAACTTCCTGCTGGCCATAGCTATAGATTAGAGCATGATCAAAATTTAGCCGAGAGTAATCTCAGTAGACCTCATGCATCCGTCCGTCGTATTGGCGTATTTTAACATTTTCTATCCCAAGGGCGGATCCAGGGGGAGGGTCGGGGGGGTCGCGACCCCCCTGTCATTCCTGAGGTCAAATGGGCTTCCTGTGGTAAAAATGCGACTGGGATTCCTTTGCCCACAAAATTTACCCTTGAGACCCCCCCTTCAAAAAAACCCTGGATCCGCCCTTGTATCCTCGTGGAATTGAACTCTACTTTAATCCAAAAACTGTGCAGAAATTTTCCATTGTTTGGTACACGAATATACACTTGCTGGGCACTTGCTGGGCTGGGCTGGGCTGGGCTGGGCTGGGCTGGGCTGGGCTGGGCTGGGCTGGGCTGGGCTGGGCTGTATTTCAATAACTTTTTTACAACCCCCAGGTAGAACAGCGTACAAGGCGTTCTCTGAATGGCACGTTAGCAGCGGACGAGAAGGCACTTACGTAGAGACTCCATTAGAAACACCACTATGCAACCCATCTTGCTGTTCATCGCTATGTACGAAATGCCGTGAGCACCAAACCACTACCACAACAAAGAGATCATATAAACGTAGTGACTATGCTGTCCGTGGTAAGCCTGTGCTAGACTTAAGTGCAGTGATATGCCTCTATTAAGTAAACATTAGTTCGTGACCCCATGGACTACTTGGACGATACGCCGGCCATCTTGCAAGCGGGCAAATGACGGATGACGGATAATAAATAGATTTTCGAGTGTTTGTCTATAGGTAAAGGTGATCGATGTGCCGCCTTAATTCATGTTTTTTTTGTTTTTGTTTTTTGTTTGTTTTGTTTTTTGTTTTCCTTTGTGGTGAGCTATTAATATCAATCGACTTCATTACTGTAACAAAGCTCTATCTGTCCCATTGGACGCCCCATAATGCATTACGATTCAATATGGCCGGTCGAAGTAGTCCATCCCCCGCTGTAGTGCCCACTGTAGTTACATTTTCTGGTGGGGTTGGGGCTTGAGTGGAAACGTTTTAACAGTCTGCTTTAAGTCTTACATTCTACTGAAACGATTATTCATCTTAGGCTTAGCGAATATAGTGAATGCAGATTTACCTCGATATGTTTTTTTTTAATTCTTAATTTTTAACTTTATTTCAGCATCTTCGACGGGTCTGTCAACGATTTACTGCACATGGCTCGTCATATGGGGTTTTATTCTTCACATGTTGCTCTACTCCTGATATTATCCGTAGGCTGCAAGCCCTGGATACCTTTATTTTATCTGAGCAAATAATGTGTTGCGTTACATCTCACCACAGGAAGCCCAATCCTGGATAAGCTCTTGCCCCACAAGTGCTACACACTAGTTGCTTCCACTATATTTTTTGCTAAAGTATTTTCTTTTATCACTTCTCTTTAAGTTCGATCGGATTCTATTATATATATTTTTTTATAAAACTCAAATACGAAGATCATTAATTTAAAATTTTATTCAGCCGCTAGAATTAACAATGCGCGGGCTCACAATATCGCGGGCTTCAAATGGTCAGCGGAAAAATCGGGTTAGCAGCAGTTTACGTAGTTTCTATGGCAACCATCCCTTTTGTTCTGCAATTTTGCCAAACATTCACAAATCCACTTGATTATACATTCTATAAAGACTCAATCAACGGATATGAAAGGAATGAGCTGAGAATAGACACAGTATTAATATATGGATTGGATCCACCTCAAGATCTGTCATTAACCAGGACCGCCTCAGCCTCCAGTATCATTAAAATGTCCTGGAAACAAGGACATTTCTTTGCCGATTCGTGATTGGTCGATCGTGTGTAGCCAATGAAATTCTTTGTTATATACTGGCAAATCAGAAGAGATGCGATGGACTATCCCTTCAAGGGTTACTTATTCTAGATCTATGCATTTGTATTAAAAAGATATTCAAAGAAAATGTTCGAAAAGAAAATATACGAAAAGAAAACTGAAATGTAGCGAGTAGCTATCCTGAGTACCAATCAGTTGGTAGGAATGCTATTGCACGGCTTTACTATCATTTGAAGAGACGCTTACCACATCTCACTTTCTTAAGTATGATTTGCGGGAATCCCTCGGGAAAAGATCGGGATCGTGTTTGGCATGGATTAAAGAAAAAGACTGTATCTTAGTCCAAAGTAGAAACTGACTCCTTTTGCTTTCATAGACCCTTATAAAATACCGTAATCCTATTCAGATCGTGACTAAGCCTCCTTTGAATGCACGTAAAACAAAGGACACGTTATAGTAGCCCATTGTTGTACTGCATCATTGTGGAGCTAGTTATGTATCTGCATATTAGTAGTATTTTTATGCAAAGGTTTTACAACGTTACTATCATATCCTGACTATACAAATGCTTTCTATTTGGTCAGTTAATCGCCGTATGGATATCCTGGGTTCTGGTATCCAGGGTACCGTATGGAAAGTGGTCAGTCAGTAGGTATTCGTTGAGTTCTGTCTCAAATGTAATGATCATATTATTTTCCAGAAAATCTATTAAATTTCATTCATTTTTTGGAATAATATCCATGTAAATATATAAATAAAGCTAAATTTGAGAACGAAGAAATGAGTAGATATTTTTTATGAATTTGCGCAAATTATTCCAATGAGAGACCTTTAATCACCATTTCCGATATTAGACCCCATAAAATTAAGAATACATCAAGAGAAATAAATGTATGAAATCAAATGTTGTTTAAGACCACATACTCATTTACACAGGCTTAGGATAGGATGTGGATTCGCCCAGACTCAGTTTATTTCTTGGTGCAGATCAAAATTATTGTGGGTTATGAAAACGAAAAAGCAAAACAAATCATACGATGACGCTTATATTCAAAAACGGCGCCCGAATGCTGCGTCTATTGAAGATGCGAATCAAGGAAAATGAAAAAGCAAAATGAAAAAATCCTTCGAGCCGGATTTGAACCAGCGACCTAGGGATATCTTTGGATCTTCTACAGTCCCCCGCTCTGCCAACTGAGCTATCGAAGGATCTCTATATGTTCAACTATCGGTCAAGCAGTTGGCATGACCACCACTCTATAACTAAATCTAAAAAGAAAACGAACCGGCGACCGCGAAAGAAAAATGTGCCATTTAGCCAGAATATTCATATAGAGATACATCCATGATGAAAAGAAGTTGTGTGCGCAGAAATTCCCAGTAACAAGAAAACTAACGCAGGAATTTAGGTGTTTTGTTGAAATTAAAGACAGTAAGTGTAACTACGCATCTTATGCGAAAAAAGGTCAAGTAAAATGATATCCTTCGAGCCGGATTTGAACCAGCGACCTAGGGATATCTTTAGATCCGCCTCTACAGTCCCCCGCTCTGCCAACTGAGCTATCGAAGGATGCCATAATCAGCTATAGGCTAAGTACGACCACCTCCGTTAAATCTAATAAATTGAAAGTGAAAGTGAAAGACAAACAACAACAACAACAACAACAAACAAACAAAAGACAAAAACAAAACAAAACAAAGCAAAGCAAAACACAACAACAAAAACAAAACAGAACAACAAAAACGAAACGAAAAACGAACGAACAAAAGAAAGTGCACTAAGCCATCCATAAGGACATTCCAGTAAAACACATTTTACCGTCGTGGATCAGTTGGCAAATCTCATTTGTCATATGAAGGTAATAATATAAGTGATTTGTATATTTTGTATATTTGCAATACCTATATGGATCTAATTGGATATCTTGGAAATTATATTAAGTTTGATTTTTAGAATATTTTTAATTTTTTGGAATTGAAAATAGAAAATATTCTAAAAAATAAACTTAAAATAATTTCCAAGATATCCAATTAGATCCATATAGGCATTGTAAATATGAATAGTAATCTGCATTTTCATGACTTTTAAAGATGTTTCGGTACGTTTACAAACGGCTTGTTTAAAAATCCAAGATGGCGGCCTTGTGGTCACGTGACTTAGTTTCCATGATAACCAAGGCTCTAAGGTTCCTTCTTTTCACAAAAGACATTAACTTGCCAAGTTTGGGGAAGATTCGTAGAAAACTGGCTATGATATAGCTAATCAGTTTTTCATCTGAGAGCCATGCCTTAATGATGCTGAGAAACAGTTGCTCGAAGCAAAAATCAGGAAATAAACTGTCTGGCTTTAAAATGCACATTGCTTGTAATGGCTTTGCTAATCGATAGTTAAGATAGAGTCTAAATTGATAGTTACACGCCTTTCCCTTGGTTTTCGAGGAAAGGAGCTATGAGAATTGCTGATGTGATTATACCTTGAACTGGTTGCTTTGAACCATAGTTAATGGAGCGGAAGGAAAAGTTGCTCCGTTTGTTCACAGTATTCAGGGCCGTAACCACAACTTTTACAGGGAGGGTGCACATCGAATAAAATCAGACCAATGTTTCTTTTAAGAAAGTAGAACCAAAAAAAAAAAAAAGGTAACCAAGAGAAAGCAGAACCAAAAAAGAAATAAAAAAATATAAAAAAATATAAAAAAGATAACCAAATTAATATTAATTTGGATTAATATTAACTTTTCAATACTTTTATAACGCTGTTTTTATGTACGACTATCATGCAGGGAATCTACCTAATATGTTTGATTCATTCTTTGCTAAAGTCTCCCAGATACATAATCATAATACAAGACTTGCATCAAAGTCGTCATTCTCTCTCCCATGCGTAAGAACCAACTATGGTAAATTCAACATTAGATTTAATGGAGCCAAGGCATGGAATTCAATAGATGAAAATTTGAAAAAACGTAGCAAATCGTCATTCAAAAAGATTCAAAAACAGTTTGCTGAGAACTTACTTACAATTAATGATGTACGTTAATGCTATTCTTGCATATTCTTGTATATTTCTATGGTATATTAAGGCTATTCTAGCGATCAATTATACATATATCATACCTAGCTCGTTTACATTATATCTTTTTTTTTTCTTTTTTTTCTTCTTTTTTTTCAAAATTTTTTTTATTTACATTACATCCTTTTACTTTTATTACTTTTTATTTACATTATATCTCATGTTTCACCGCTGTAAATAGAAATATTATACTTCGACACACATATTAGGCCACTTTTTGTTCCTTTTCTTTTTCTTTCTTTTTTTTTTTTTGCTTCTCTCCTTTCTCTCTCTCTCTCTCTCTCTCTCTCTCTTTCTTTCTTCCTTCCTTCCTTCCTTCCTTCCTTCCTTCCTTTCTTTCTTTCTTTCTTTCTTTCTTCATGTTAATGCGTAATCTTACAATTTGCCAACTGTCTCGTCTAGCCTATGGCTATTACAGCTGGCTTGTACCAATTTTCTGTATTTTTGTTGTTTAGTATATGTAATATTGAAATTTTGGTACTAAAAATAAAGATTGATCGATAATACAAGTAATTAACAAAATTGCACAACCGTAATAGAGGGAGTTCAATTTGTTCATCACGAGTATGATTAAAGACAGAATTGGATTGTTTAATTACCATTAATAATTAATAACTGCGCATTTCAAACCTTCCCCCTCCCATAATTTCTTATTATCCGTGGAGCTTTCAAGATTTTTTCGCATTTTAAAATTCTTCTTATACAATGAACACCATATCGATAATTTGTGCCTATAGACTCCTACATTGCCAATCAATAATCCCTCGACCATATCGATAATTTGTGCCTATAGACTCCTACATTGCCAATCGATAATCCCTCGACCATATCGATAATTTGTCTCTATAGACTCCTGCATTGCCAATCGATAATCCCTCGACCATATCGATAATTTGTGCCTATAGACTCCTACATTGCCAATCGATAATCCCTCGACCATATCGATAATTTGTGTCTATATAGACTCCTACATTGCCAATCAATTATTCCTCGACATCTATATCGATGATTTGTCTTTATAGACACCTACATTGCCAATCGATAATACCTCGGCGGCAATCGCGTATTGTCGACAATCAGTCCCTTAGGATTGGCTGATAATGAGTTTAATTGACTTTAAATATTTATTTATCTTCAGAGCACCTTCGATCAGTAAAACATCGCTTTCAATCTTCACCTACCTCGAAATCTTCCCACTCGATAGAGCTCAAGTCGCGCCCACTTTTTTCCATTCCTATATATTTTTCAATCATTTAATATATTCAATCGGTAACTTACGAAGAAATACAGCTGAGTCGTTTGCAGAGGGAGTTTTCCCCAGCGAAAGTGTCACGTCGTATGATTTCAATTGTGTTTTAAGTTTTTCTTTTCACAATCATCGCAATATTTCTTAATTTTTAAATTGAGTAATATAATCTTGCATCATTAGTATATAGAGACAGGTGCAAAACCCAATTACAATGAACGTTGATTCTCCTACAGCGATTACTGTGAACCTTACTTTCCTCGGCCTATCAGAGTTTGGTCTTCAAATCATTGTCTGCAAGAGCATCCTGCCGGCTTGCTTTGGCGTCTGCTCGAAAACGAACTAGTGAGATATATTGAGTTGCATTTGAATTATCATACGACAATCTTGGAAATAGCTTGTAAAAGACTTTCTGGAACTGGTTTCTAAACGTCACGTTAAAGAAGTAATAAATCAAAGGTGTGATGGCAGAATTAGAGTGCGCGATTGAAAAGGCCAGGAAATAAAGATGGGGCTTTAATGTGCATGGAATATTATTGGTAGACCCATAGAAACCTAAGAACATTCGAACGTGAAGTGTCAGCCAGCAAAGCGCAAATGTAATGGCAACCGTCATCAACATCTTGAGTACTTTCCTATTTGTCCTGCGCTTAAGTTGTACGTACGCTGGAAGACGCTCCATGATTCCCTTGCCTCGGCCCCAGAGCTTGTGGATGATAATAGGATAAACGACAGCCATTATTAACAGTGGAATAGCATAGAACAAGAGAAAAAGGATAACGGTGTAGGCTCTTGCTGCTTGTTCTTGATCGAATGATTCCGGCCAACGTTCGTGGCAATAGTAGTAGTTATCTTTAAACCCGAATTTGACGACGTAAAGAAGAGGGGAGAGCGTCAGCAAACAAAAAAACCAGATGCAAAAAAAGAATGATCTTAACACGGTAGAAGGTGATGACTTTTTTGAAAGGCGTGACAATGGCGAATAGACGATCAAAGGAAATGGCAACCAAGCTGAAGATTGCGCTTTCCATAGACGACCCATGTATAAGAGGGTTGATCTTACACACTATGACTGCTATAACGACAGAGCGAAACCTATTGAAGCCAGTAATGTTGACCATAGCGGCGACAGGCATACTGACGCATGTAATAAACAGGTCGGCTACTGCTAAGTTGGCTATAAGATAGTTGGTTGTTGTGCGCATTGATGGTGCACTTGATATGATGTAGATCACTAAAGAGTTCCCTATCACTGATACCAACATTATCAGAACATATGTTCCTCCCTTAAGTCCTCGCGACCAGTTTGGATCAGTGTATGGCGAGCACAGGGCTGTATAATTCTCCAATCTACTACCAAAGGTTGAGTTTTCCATGGCAGTTTTCTTGGCTTATAAAAAGCTATGGTGCAGACTGGACAGGGAAGTTTGTTAGAGAAGCGAAGCTCGTTCTTGGCCTTCTTTCTTGGAAGTGATAACGAACTCCTCAAACTTCAGGATACATTGTGTACTGATACGCAACCTAATTGCTCAGATCACTTTTATAGTTCGGCAATCAAGTTTTTTTTAACCGAGGTCGCGTAACCAGATGGTAAGTCTATAAAGGCACCGCCATTTCTTGCAATCATCTACCACGCCAAAACCATTGGCTCATTTTGATTGAATCAGATGCCTTTTTCGTGGTAGGATTGGATAACAGTTCTTCTCTTATTGCAATATATGTAATATATTTTCTTCAGGATCGAGCATTGAAGTATACTGCATGCGAACTGTACCAACATGAAACACTATATAAATTCTCTGAACTTATTAAGATAGGTCTAAGATACTTCTAGGAGTTTATAATTATTGATAGTTGGTGATATTTTCAGGACACATCTAGTTAGCAGTGTGGTTTTCATTAACTCATGAAACAAAGTGTACTAATTAGGTGTGGTGATAACTAGTAGAGTACTAGCGTGGTGTTTCTGAATAAAACAGTAGGAATTACTTGTAGATAAATTGGATCATCGTAAAAAGCTTTGTGAAACTGACGTTTCGGACGTTAGTCCTTCGTCGGAGCAAGTTCCTACTGTACAAATTAGGATCTGACAACACACTGCAAGAATGGTTACTATAACAACCACATATTCCACCCCATTATAAAACAGTTTATGATCCAGACTGGCGACCCTCAAGGCAACACAACCTGATTACGTCTATGTTTTCTAATTGTCATGTGTAATGCCTTAAGCAATGGACAGATGAATGCGCATGCGCATGCGCAAAGAACGTGTTGGCGCCAACGTTGGCGCCTTTGTCTTGAGACCGCTGTGTTCCATCAATCTACAGTAAGTTGCACACGTTTAAGCTCACTTGTTTTGAACTCTTTTTCGAAGCAAAAAGGGAGTATAATTTAAGATAGCTTTAATTAGAGCTTGGATTATCACAATAGAAAACAAAAGAATTCGAGTGTAATACTGTACTAAATACGCTATAAAATGTATTTCAAGGGTTTATGAAAATCACTTGATTAAAAAAAGAACAGCTTAATTAAGGCAAACGAATAATTAAGGATATAAATAATACATACTTATTAATATTTAGAAAGTCGAGTACTCTTAAAGACAGGTTTGGGAGTGAATAGCATCTAGAGCACATGCAGTAGAGTGCACGAACTAAACCCGTGAAACAAATACTAACTTTTAGCACTAAATAGTGATAACTAAACAATAGAAAACCGCAAAGGATTCTGTATGAAATAATACTAATTAGTACTAATTATTGTGCACGGGTTTAGAGTGCGCGCACTCTATTGCCACAAGTTTGTTACCGTAATGTCTATATGAGTATACACCAGCTGTATACACCTATTTCAACAAACGTTGTCGGTCTCTGAAATCTGAGACCAAGTAGCACGCTGCAAAACGTAATATATTGACAGCCGAACAACGTAGTCACCTTTTAGATTGGAATATGAAGCATGAGCTTCGAGTTAGAAAAGTTATTTTTTGTATTGTAGCCAGAAAACATTCAAGCACAAAAATTCTGTTTAATCTGAGATCGCCCATTTTAGATGTGGCACCGTCAACGTTTTCTGAAATAGGTGTATGTTTGAGGTTAAGCTGACTGCCTACTTTTGGAAATTGATTTAAACTTTTTTTAAACTTCGATTTTCCGAATTGAAATTTAATGCTGATTCCAAATCTGGAAAGAAAAATAGGATGTCCCGAGCTCGTTTTCGAGATAATCAGACATTTAATGGAAGCCTACGCACGAGCTTTTGGAGAAAAATTGCGCCACCGGAAGTGATTAGAAAAAAATTAAGATTCATAAGATAATAGTTATTTGCAGACTCTATGATTGCACGAATGAAGGCTAGTCAATCATTCTACAATAATACATGGATATTTTCGACAAAAATGCAAAAAAATACATTGATTTGTCATATTTTGTAGTTTCGGTGCTCTTAAAAAATCTCATAAAGTCGAGGTCGAACAAAAATCCATTTTTTCATGTGTCACTGATTTAAACTTTTTCTAAAATGTTGATATAACCTAGATTTTTAGGAGTTTTTTCAAATGAGCTATTAAAAAACAGAGTACCGTGCAAAATTTGAGGGTTTTGCCCTGTTGAAGCTCAAAACACGTATGGTTCTTCAATAAAATCTTGTAGATTTTTCAGCGGTTTTTGAGCGCGCGCTCATCGTGGGCTCAATTCGAACGTTCAAAAGTAGGCAGCCACCTTAAGAGAGACAGGCCCACACTTTATTCCTCAATATGAATATAGCCTGCGTAGCAGCGCAGCCCTTGAGGGGGGGCAGCGTTCGTGCTGAGGTAACCACTTAAAATTCAAGGACTATTCAAGGAGTATACAAGGACCCAAAAATGAAATTTCAAGGAGTATGTTCAGTTAAATATGCCAAGGTTTTACACGGTGGTTGCACATGGCCGACTTTAAGATTCTCCAGTCTTTCTGACTAGATCTATTTCAGAACCATGCAAGTAATGATCAAAGCAAAAATTCAAGGAGTTTCGCTAAAACCATAAAATTCAAGAGCTTTTCAAGTGCCCTTGAAAACGTGAATTAAATTCAAGGAGTTTTCGAGGAGTTTAAGGAGTAGCACGAACCCTGAGGGGGAATGGGGAAGAGTAAATGGATTTTATTGTTCTGCTTTCCATCCACAGGCAGCTCAAACTGTATTATAGACGTGCGCTAGTGATGGTGCAAAACCCCTATATAAGGAAAAGGGGATGATTTAAAATTATGGTTTTGTATAAGTAGTGTTATGTTTGTGACTGTGGTATACGAGTGAAAGTGGTGGTTCGGTGTATCGGTTTATTGAAACGAATTCTTGGTTTGCAATCAATCCCAAGAGAGCACAATAACAAAAGGGATGTCCGCCATGTTGGAAGCTATAACAAAAAAATTCATTGAAAAATCTTTTGTCGAATTCTTCCAACATGGCGGCTATGACGTCTTTTGGAAACGAAGAATAACACCATAAAACATGAAATACCATGCATACATTTTATTCAAAAATAATCATCGCACTGTAATTTATAAAATAATTACAATATTACACTCTAGTATCTAGATCTCTGGCAGTATCATTCTCGATAATAATTTCGTTCGTGGGAGAGGAGCGTTTGTTGGTAGTAATCGACTTAATCATTATACTAGCTTTTCGCTTTCGTTTCGAATCTGGCCCCAAACCGTTTTCATCATCCATGATGTCTTCGATTTGTGCCTGGTGATGTGTGTCTTTAGGCATGAAGGATATGTCTCGTACAGCACGGAACTGACCGCAATTGTTCAGATGTTCGTTCTCCAGACGGAAAAAATTCCATACGAACCGCCTGTAAGAGAATCATAGTTATTGTATTTATCTGTATTCTAGGGTGCATGTTACGTCATAGCCGCCACGTTGGATGACGATTACAAACCATTCGTCAAGCTTCTCTTGTCAGATCAACCAAGATGGCGGCTATTTCATTGTTATTTATATTTCAAGGGATTTTTCGGTCACCCCAAGAATTGAGGTTGGGCATTCAATATTGGGCATTCCGAGATCGAGGGAAAAAACTGGGTCGAGTTGACATTGCAATGCATTGTGGGACTGCTCCAAGGGGCTTATTTCCAAGATGACGTCCATTTTGTCTCTTAAAACAGTCCCATAATGTACTGCTTACATACCTAAACACTTCACACAATGCCAGAACAAGCTTGAGAATCTCCGAATGGAAGAGTTCCAAATCTCCTACTGAAACTGTTAGAGTCCACAAAAACCTAAATATAAAGTCTTCGAGCATTGCCAAATAGTAACATGCCTGGTGAAAAATATAAGTTACTTAAACAAATATAGACTAATAGAGACTGGCCTGCGTAGCGGCCCTCTGTTGTGTGTGTGTGTGTGTCTGTGTGCGTGTGTGTGTGTGTGTGTGTGTGTGTGTGTGTGTGTGTGTGTGTATGTGTGTGTGTGCGATCCCCACTACTCACAAAGAAAAAAACACAACAACAGAGGGCCGCTACGCAGGCTAAATACAGACAAGAATTTCAACGAACTACTAAAAACATGAGATGGACCCCTCCCCCTGCTAGGAGAGTCTGGGTAACTGAGTCCTAACATCCTGGGCTACAAAGCCCCATTTTGTCATTACTCAATAAGAGTTTAACATCCTATTTAAAATCCCCCCTTTACTTTAGCCAATACCTATTCCTGGTTTTCACTCATTCCCAAGAAAATGAAATAACAAAAAATACGACAGAGATGTTGATTGATATAACAAAAGAATTCAATGACAATTCTTTTGTTAAATTCAACAAAGATGGCGACTAGGGCGTCAGGTGCAAACGAAGAATTCAATTAAGCCAGTTCGTAGTTTAAGAATCGTTTTCAGTGTCCATGTGTCGTGCCCGTTCGAATTCATCCTTAATTTCTCACCTTCCTTTGTTTAATTATGAACAAAAGAAGGTTTAAACAAAAGAATGTGAGAAATTGGGCATAAAATCGCATGCGCACTTGAAACAACTCTTAAACTATGAACTGGCTCATTTAGAATATCCTCGTTACAAACGTCTGATGCCCTGATTGGCTGTGAGTCACATGACATACCTTGTACCTATATACAGTTTCTTCTCTTAGGAATTTATTTTCAACTGGCGCCTTTTTGTCTAGTAGTCCCCAGTCCATCTTGATATCCCAGGTCAAGGTGTAACACGTGCTGATGATCGCAGCCACAATCCATAATAAAAAGAATTTGTCACTTTCCGGAGAATTAGACTTTGCTGTGGGAATAAACAGTACGGTGTTTAGAAGGCCTTCATGGGACAAACGAGAATAGTCCTTTTCACGGTTCCTCTGCTATATAGAGGCTTGCACCATCACAAGATGGTAGCCATGACAGAAGGCAAGGACGATTGAATACGGTCTACTATGATTTACACGAGAAAGAATTCAGTTACCCAGGGGAAAAAAGTTTTATATTTTACTTGTTAAAAATATAGTCTCCCCCGCGGCTCCATAATAACATAATAACTATCTAGAGACGTAATGTATGTCCTGCCGCTGAGCCTCCAGCTAAATAAACCACGCATACAATTTTTGCGGGGTAAAAATGTTCTAATTTGTTGCTGTTAACATTCAAACGGATCAAGTGTGTACATAATGTGCATCTTACCTAAGGTAGAGAAGGCTACCACAAAGAATGAGGTGGAGTATTTCCCCGCGTTGACTAAATGCGGGAATACGTCCCGCGTGTCTTTATAACGTCTGAGGCACTGCGCAAACCGGAACCAGGCCGGGAGACACGCAACTAGAGGCCGAAGACCATAGAGATTGGTGTCACAAATCCGCTCTTTACCTGTCAAATAATAGTGATTTCATCTTGATCATCTTACGGGTACAGGGGATAAGAGATGTAGAACTTTTATAATATAACATTGAATCGCTTGTATGTCATCGTTTCCCGCGAACGATTACCATTAAACATTTCGGGCTTTTTTTTTTCGATTTTTGGATTCAAAAGGCCTTATTACCTGTAATATCGCGCAAAACGTTGCACCGTGTATCGCGCCTTAACACAAACACACGAAAGACACGGCTATTTCAAAAAAGGTTGGTGCAGGTTTTGTTGCATGTTCCATGCTGCATCTCGCATCTTGGCCTATTAAGCTTGAAACTTATTGTATTCATATGTATATCATGTACGGCACAAAAGAAATTAAGTCGGAAAAAGGTGCAGAAAAAGTGTGGTAAAATTCCATATCTTTATAACCTTTTTCTGATAGTCCCTTTCATAGTTCCTGCGCCATCTTGAAAGGTAGCTGTGCCTTTGAATCTAAGCGTGTCGAACGTTGAGCTTACAATGATATGGACACACGAATAATTGTCCAAGGTGTTAAAAAAGATAGTCCCTTTCACAGTTCCCTGCCGTGCGCCATCTTGAAAGGTAGCCGTGCCCTTGCATCGAAGCGAGACGAACGGTGAGCTTGCAATGATAGAGATCCTTGGACAATTATTCACATGTCTCTGTCAATGCAAGCCCACCGTTTGTCTCGCTTCGATGCAAAGGCACGGCTACCTTTCACGATGGCGCAGGGAACTGTGAAAGGGACTATTGGATTCTCATCGCCCATAGTGTGGTGGCCCATGCAAAATGCAAGATGTAACAAAACCTTCAGCAACTTATTTTGAAATAGTTGTTTATCTAAACAAAGATGGCGAAAACGATCACATGACATAGTACAGTAGGTTGTATCACGCGAAAGAGTTCTGGTACTTACTATCTACATGCCAATCATGTGAATAAAAACAAATAATATACTGGAAATCCAATAGCGCTACTACAAGACTGTTTAGTTGATCAGCCAGCCAGAAATCAGCGAAGCCCACGTGTTGAAATGGTGCAGTGATGATACGAAACTACAAAATGAAAACAGAAGACCGCAATCACACAGCGATACGGTGTAAAATTTTATTGTTGTTAAAGAAAATGTGGACAGTGTTGAGCGATCATTTGTGGGTCATAGCCTCTCTTCCTATCCCACCCACCCCTCCCTCCATCCACCTGCTACCTCTCCGCAGCCACGCTTACCATGCAAGGATGAAATACGCCAAGATAAAACATTCCCTCTTATCCTTGGTTTGTCCATTAGGACTAAGTTCGGGTGTAATTTGTAGACCTCTTTACCTTGGGTGTTATATTTTGCCCATTACAATCCAAATGTCATTCTCTGGAGCATTATTTCTTTGTTTAACGGTTGTGTATGAAAAGACACATGAATATGGAAAAACCAAAAAGAAAAAAAAATCTCATTCTCAAGAGAATGGTCTGAAATGGGAAAACACAGCTGATCTGTAATGATTTGAAGGGCTCGGGTGTTACTTTCAAACTCAGCGTATAGCTTAATCTTCACATTAAGCCTTACTCCTAACACTCTTAAAAATTTACGCAGCTCCGCCCTCTTAAGGCTTTTTTCTTCTAGAAGAGTAAAGTAATGCAAAACTTACCAAGACTTTGATGATCCATAGCCTCGCTTTATAATAACAGATTTTGAAAGGGTTAAAAGTGAAGAGAACGATGAATGAAACTAAGACGAGATTAGGAATGAAGTGTGGTATCCCGACCACATCGCCGAATATGTGCGCAGTTAATGATAGAGACCACAACACGGCTAGAAGACCAGACACCTAAGGAAAATAAATATATAAATATATAAATATATAATAAATAAATAAATAGATATACTTAAATCAATCAATCAATCAATCAATATGTATATAAATAAATAAATAAATAAACAAATAAATAATAAATAGATAAACAAATATAAATAAATAAGTAAATAAATAAATAAACAATCGAACAAATAAATATATTTATATATATATATATATAAATAAATAGATAAATAAATAAATAAATAAATAAATAAAAATAATACTAAGAATACTAATAAATAATAATAAGTGCGTACAACCGGGGATGACTGGACAGGTTTTTCTGGCCCACTTATTCTGATATATATGAATCCGCCTATTTTCTGATTAATTAATTTAACATAATAATAAAACAAATTTCCTTACCTCTAACAATTGATGATAACTAAGATGATGTCTTGGGTCCAGTTCAAAGATTAGCACGTGGTTGACCCCAGCCTTCCTCCATCCCCAAGTATTTAAAGCCAATAAAAAAGTGACCAAAACGATAAGAAAAATCCCTCGGTATATTCTGATAGCTACTTCTAAGTCTCCTTTGGTTTTTGTATAAAAAGCTAAAAAGAACAAAAGAATCATTGATAAGCAATCACCTCCTGAACTTGACCATGCCACATATATACAGGGAGACCTAAAACAATTAAAAAAATCTATTATTTAAGTGTCTAGTCAATCTAGCAGCTTTCACATCAATTGAGACACTTTTTTGCTCACACACACTACCATAAAAATGACACCACTGTAAAACTGATGTGTCATGAAGCCGGTGAAAACCTGTCCACCATTGCAAAAGCAATATATAACTCATTAGTCATCACGCTATTGTTATCAATCTCTTATTAGCAACTGTTATTCTTTTTTATTTGGAGGACTGGAAATCAATAACTTCAAGCAGCAAAAGTGACACCTCAGTTTTACATTTTCTCAATTCTAATTGGCTAACATTTTCTCTCAGATCAGCTGGATTCAATGCTCTAAGCTCACAATGCTCAACTCAAAGAACCTGGAGAAAACCCTCGTAGTATGGGAGAGAACAACACATCAAACAAACTCAACTTATTGCGAGAAAAATCCTTTTAAACTCAATTCACATATGGGGTCAGCAGGGCTTCGAACAGTGACCCCAACCTTTGGAACCACAGCGGTGAAAGTCGACTCGTTAGCAGTGTACAAAGCCCATGCAATCCCAAAAGAAGCAACTTTCAGAAACAAAAGCCTTTTATACCACCTGAACACTGTTCTGAAATTGTCAGCAGAGTTTGGAGTCTGATATTCTTTTGTTTTTGACTGATGTAAGCAAGGCTAAATGACCAATACAATGCGAAGCTGACCAAACCAAGATAAATTGGAGAAGAATAAACTTGAAATCACTAGTCTCCCCCTCTTTGCACCAACACACATATCCTGCATACCTCCTCCAAAAAGCTGAAGTATAATGAGGGGTAGATAGATGCATCGTTATTGGCAGATACAAATGCTATGATCATGTGACTAACCTGCTATAACATTAACCAATGACAGCATTAGAAATACCCCAAAATAAAGACCTACACGAAATGTGACCAAGTCTCCACTCTGTTAAGATTACAATAACAAAGAAATTTTTAGATATTAAGGTAATTGACAGACTTTGACAGTATTTTTGCAACTTAAAAAAGATATACAGTATCACTCTGGGATTCTTTGATTGCAGTAACGTCATTCCAGCCTCTTGGGAAAGTGTTGGTGCCATTTAACAAACAATTTCTCATTATTAGCATCCATTATTAATAGCACCAAGATGGCCGCCATGTTTTTGTCTTTTGACTCTCTTGGGAATGCTTGCAACCCATCAATAGGCATATAAAAGAACTTGCATTTGGTCTTCACATTATGTCATGGCAGCCTTATTGGTGCACAGTTACAAAAGTTTCATGAGAAGAGGTTACATTCATTATTGCTGCATTACCATGAATCACTTACCAATTCTTTCCCTAGGGGAGGTACCCTAAGTCGATTCATTGCCTTTGATCGGTTACCCTGTTCTAACTCAGTTATGAATAAATTCTAAAAAGAATGGATAACAAAAGATGTTAGCAAACAGAAAGTAGAACACATCTACAACTATTTCTGCTTACATGTATGGCTTTTCATTTCTCTTTTCTCATTCCCTTTCCTCCTATTTGTGCCCCCAGTCTTCATTCTTTTTTTTTATTTTCCTCATTTCATTCATTGCTTTGATTCCCCTTAGTTACCGTTGCTATGTTCCTCAAGCTCAACACATTTGCTAGTCTAATATCTAAGAATGTAAGGAGGCTTCCCATTAAGTCGAACTGACCAGTCCGAGCGCCCAGTTCTCAAATGGTACCTGTCAGTTCTATAGAACTGGTTGACCGAGTTCTAAAAACTAATAAGAACTGACAGGTACATTTTGAGAAATGGCTGCTCAGACTGGTCACTTTAACTTAATGTTAAACACACTAAGATCATGGAAAATTGATTATCAATTGTTTCAATTGTTTACTGCTTGTGAAAAGAAAAGAAAATGGCCTCATAATCCTTGTAGTACTCTTCAAAACTGCTTCTGTTTGTGGGGCAATATTTTAATCCCACTGGGAAAACTACTGCCATGATGATTGGTTTGCTGTTGTGTGCGTCATCTTTATATTTTTATCCCAGAAGTCATTTATTTATTGTTGGCCAAACAGCCCTTTTTGGCACCTGACATGCATAACTTTGCTGTATAAGAATTAATGAACCATAAATATTTAATTATGATGTATAATGTTTCTCACCTCTACTTCTAGTATAATATCATCTACTGTTTTGTTAGTGTAAAAGTTTGCAGTCTCCACCTTAGTCTGTCTGTACTGAACTCCATTAGTGGTATCAAAAATCTGCAATCAAAGCCATAATTTACGTATGAATATATACATGTACACTAGGGTATATAAATATACTTAATGTTGCTCAATTACCTTTAATTGCTCCCTTCTCTACCCTCCTCCCCAGCTCTTCCCTCTCCAAAGCATCACTATGCTGGCTGCCTTCAATCTGAGCCACCAGTCTGTACAATAGTCCCCTTTACAGTTACCTGCACCCAATTTTTGCCAATCCTATTATTTTTTTCATCCCCAAATGCACCACAGGGTTCACAGTAAGCTCATTTCAACTGTTGAATCAGTAAAAAAAAAATCTTTTTTCAAATCTGACCTACCGACCCCAATTATTTTTCTCATGCAACAGGAAACACACTTATGTTTTTGTTTGGCCTAATTATAAAACTTTCATTCATGGATCAAGTAAAATCACTCTAGTTTTTCCAACCTTGTCATGTTTCTTGAGAATTTTTCTGAATCCAGTAAAATTTAATTGCTGTGAAATAAAAAAGAAAAGAAAGAAGATACAATTGACACAGGAATCAAATTTCAAATAGACCTAAAATATCGAGGCATACTCTTCAAAACATTTTCCCATCCTAAGTAAAATTTCTAAACTTGCTATTGGATATAATTATACAGTAACTTGGTTTCAAAAAACTTCAACCATAATTCCAAAAATCTCAAAATTATTCACAAAATCCCAAGTAGGAATGAACTTGCAAATTCAGTGCGAAGTTGGTTCACACTGACTTTGGGAAGGTATTAAATAGCTTTTTTCCCATTTACTTTAAAAGCTTCCACTAATTCCATTATTTGTTTTGATATTTTCAATCCTGTATCCTAGAATACTGGACCAGGGTCATGGAACACTGCCCACTTCGAACAGCCAATCAGAATGCACTTTTTTTTTTTAGGCTGATATAAATAGACTGGGAAAAAATCTACCTGGTAGTTCTGGATCAAGACAAGGCTCAAGTAGAACTCACTGAAGGCCAGCTTCAGGTCATTGATGGTTTTTGCCTTAATCTTGACTTTCTTTTTATCCGGTTTAGTGGCCAGGGTTAGTTTACTTCCTGTTCGTAAGTTTTTTAAGCTTGATCCCTCTTTGATAAGGGATTCTGTTACATAAAGCTCACTTTTGAGAGCAGTGAATTTACGCTCTGCTTCAGCAATTTTCTCTGAAAATAAATTGCCATAAAAACTATTAAATAATGACACTGAGTAATAATTTTATCGTGAATAAAGGGTGCCCCCTTTAACCTCTGGTATTTTGGGCTCAACATCTGGACAAGAATACAGTTTTTTAAGTCCTTGATCCTCCCTTTTCAACCCCAACTCTGGACTTTCCTCTCGCTGACTAGCAATCTATGGCATTCAGCCATCAGTAGTTCAATAACAACCTGTCATTGGACAATTTTCAGGCTGAATTATAACTTGTCTGGTCCAATCTTTGCTTTGCTAGTCATTTCGACCAGTAACATTTAGACAGAGGTATGACCAAGCTAAAACTAATTTGGCCGGTGATCCTGACCAGCGACTATGCTCAGTTACTGACTACTGTATATTTAATAATTTATTTATTTGTACTATTAGAACATTCAGTACCTGCAAAAAAGGTATTGATCTTCGACAGTTCTTCATCGCAGTACTGAAACCATTCATCTTGAAATTTATTAAAGAATCTCTGCACAACAGCTTCAGCAGTTTCTAAAAAAAATAATCACAACATGATCAGCCCAGAGATAATTAATATTTTAGGGTTCAATCTGTGAGTTAGCTGTGCCCTAGCTGACTTTGATCAACCCAAAGGGTGTTTTAGGAAAGATTGTCAAAGAAAACTTGCTGATCATCTACATGAGCAATGACAATTGTCAAGGATACTTGTCAAGGAAAATTTGCTCATGTACTATAGATGTGGCTTAGCTATCTTCAGAATTATACATGTAGGGTTGCTCATGTACTATAGATGCGGCTTAGCTATCTTCAGAATTATACATGTAGGGTTGCTCATGTACTATAGATGTGGCTTAGCTATCTTCAGAATTATACATGTAGGGTTAAGGGATAATTGTAAACCCCAGCCACAACCAATACCCAGAGGAACTCATCTAGATCTACTCCATGTACAATACCATTGTCTTGTCCCCCATTTCTACTTACCATCTTTGGGTGGCATTTTCTCAAAAGCAGCATATAACACTTCCTTGAGTTTCTGAAAGAAAAATAATTAGACAAATGCCTCAGTGGTCACATGCCACTGACTGAGAATGGCTATGAAACAAAGCACTACGACGAGAGATCTAAGGCTAAAGGGTGGAAATGATAACACCAATATAAAAAATTTCATGCCATATTATAGAGTTACACTCTACTGCCTTCAAACGATTGTTTCAAGTTTATTTTATTGCATAAATATTTAATTATTATTATTGATGTTCCTTGAAATGCCAGTCGGCAAACCTCAAACATCAAACTTCACAATTCAACGATAGTGGTAGTAATTAGAACCAATGTTTACCAGAAAAAAATGGTTCTCACACTTCCATAAAGTCACAGCTTACAGTAATTACATCAGAAAATATAACTTTTCTTCGAATAAAGTCCCACATTGGGATGGTGTTAGTAGTCAACTTACGGCTAAAAAGTACCCATTAAAAGGAAAACGGATGACATTTCGTTAGATTTAGAAGGATTAACAGATAAACAGCTGAGTTCAAAGATTTGTCAAGATGGATCCATTCTTAGCTCTGCTTGGAAGCATAAATATAATAAACATGCCTACATATTTAAGCTTACTATTAACACGTACCCGACTCCAGAGATAATATTAAAATGAGCAGTAGTTATTCATAGAGTTAATAAAAAACGTCATCAAAACGATTGCTTTTCGATAACAAATAAATTTAAAGAAGGTCAACGATATATCAGATAACCAAGTGAAGGGTCGATCGTCTCGAAGTAAGCTCATACAACGATCTTAGAGGTAATTTGTACATATTCAAACAATCCCCTTTTCAAACCGATCCTAAATGACTAAACATTAACAAAGGAAAGAAAATTGAATAATTCAAGGCGTACTGTTCGGTAAATAAAGATAAAACATCATATTAATTCGAGACTATTAAAAACAGACCACCTGTAAGGAAAAATCTGCGAAGACTTCTTTAAAATGTGGCTGCTTTGCTGCTGTTTCGATGATTTCTTACCTCGTATTGAATGTATTGAACTCGCCATTCGGGAGTCAAATGTGTACCTAGATGCTCTGTAAACTTCATGGCTAGTTTTGATAATTCTAACAGTTTTATTTGGGTCTAAACAAGACGTTTTGCTTTAGTGAATCCGGGTCAGATTTGCCGTTCATCGTCATGTCATGTTTGTTTGGGAGGCTGGACTGTGTTACACTGGAGCACGTGACAGTTGGTCTACGAGAAGAGACTGGGAATAGCGTGACAAATAATGAGCGTGACATGAATAAGTGGGATTCCTGTGGAGATTTTCTAATCTTTTTAAAAAGGTGCAAATCAAATAGAAAGTGGAATGGAATTAATCTTTTTAATGCAGTCAGGAGATAGAAGAGATAGGAGATTTATTATTAGCAATTACAAATGTTGAAAACCCAGGGCTGTCAACTCTCCCGGATAAACCGGGAGTCTCCAGATTTTGGACCGTGTCTCCCGGTCTCCAGATTAGAGTCTCAAATCTCCCGGATAATCGCTGAAGCTGACCATTTCTTGTCTTGTTAGACTAGACTTTCACAACCATAAAATTCCAATTATTTCATGTTGTTTGTGTTATTTTACATCGCTAACAAAATCAAAACGTTCCTCATGGTTGTTCTTCCAAGCAGGCCATTGTAATATAAGCGATAATCTGATTGGTCAGAAATAAACCAATCACATCAAATGTTACAAAGCGGAAGACGTCTTTTTGCGAGCTTTTTGACGCGCTGTGACGTCATGTCCCTTTCCTATCAATTCTCCAGATTTGAATATCTTGGGAGTTGACAGCCCTGAAAACCTTTTGTTTTCACTGCTGTTCGCACTCTCAGAGTCTTCCGGCTTTTTGGTCAGCGGGCTCGTTAGCTGATTCATACGCCGCTCTTTTCACCGCCGGGCCCAGTACTTCATCAGTTTCCATTCGGCACATAAGTAAAGCGGAGTCTGGATCGAAGTGATCACTAAATAATAATTGATTGGTTGCAAATATTCCCAAGAGAGTCAAAAGACAAAATTAACATGGCATGGTGGCCATTGTGGTGCCATTAACAATGAATGATTATTAGAAATCTTTGGTTAAATGGCACCAACATGGCCGCGATGACGTAACGCGCGATCAAAGAATATATAGAAGATGAAATCACTGGTTAAATCACGCAGGTGGGAGGGAGAAAGTCTTCCTCACACCTTGGTTATTTTCAGTTTCCTGTGGGATAAACCAATGGGAAGCAAAATATTCAGTAACACACATCCTAAAACGATGCGTAATACCACTTGCACCATCTCTCGCCATGACCATAATACTACTTGGGCTCCCTGTGGTTAGATGGTCCCTTTGCTCTTGGGAATTGAATTCTTTCTTAATGTAAAACGATTGCATTTTTCCTGCCATCTAACATAGCTGCCGTCACGTGATCCCTCTTTTTGTTAATTTGGGAAAAATTTATTCCTCCCCCCAATGACGACATACACCACATGACCCATGAACAGCAAATTAAAATCTTGGCTCCATCTCCCCTACCGGCTGCTCGTTCGCTTTTTCTTAATTACCTTAACTTGTTTACAGCTGTTGGGATAGGAAACTGAAATGATATATAATTAACATATTTTGTGCAGTGATTTTGTGATATTTTTTGTTTCGTTCCAGTCCATGACAGTTTGTAGACCAGTTAACAGGAAATTAGAGATAGATTCGTGTGATGTGGCTTGTCTACCGTTGATGCGGTCTGAACATTTAATTTTTGGCTGTTCATTATTTTAGTGACATAACAATAACAACCAATTATATTTTCATTTAGGAGGCTTCTGAATTAAACTTCTGTGTTAAACTGATGTGTTAAACTGATGTTTTCATATTAAAATGAGATAGATTAATGAGAATGTAATGCAAATTAGATGAATAAGTAAGCGAATAAATAAACGATTAATGTATTAATGATAATGAATAGATGAATGAGTATGTGAAGTGAGTGAAATAAGTCAGCGTTTGTATGAGTGGATAAACGAAAGAACGACCGAACGTACAAGCGAATGGATGGATGGGTGGATGGATGGATTGTTGAACGAAATGAACAAGCGAATGAATGGGTGACTTAATTAATGGATGGATAGATGGGTGGGTGGGTGGATGGTTGAACGGAATGAGAGAGCAAATGAATGAATAAATGGAGAAATCGATGGATGAAGATGAAACTGGACTAACTGGATCCGGATGCATGCACGAATACACAACAAAATGCGAAGAGACACATTCTTTTATTAGCAGTCATAAGTTTAACCTGTATTAATTTGGCCCCAATTTTTTTTCTTCTATTAATTGACAAAAAATAGCATTAACTCAGTCAAAAGCTAAAAACCCCGTGCATCATAATTACGTCACGTAAATTTTGGGAATCACCCGCCTTAATCCGGAAAGGACCAATCACCTATCATTATTCATATTCGCGTGAGCTTGAACATGACTCCGTGGTCATCGTGCAGGCTTATATTTCAGCGAGGAAGAAATACGAAGCAAAGGAGTATTTCCGTAAGAGTAAAAAAGGAAGTTAAAAGGAACTGGGTTTATCGTACAAAATAACCCCCAGGTCGCTCGTGAATGCCTAGAAAAGTCACTGGACCCATGAGAATAAAAGGTGAGTCGATATTGTGTCTATACGCTGTTTGTTTGAAAGAGAGTTGTGTGTTTACGAAATCTTGATTCAGGTTCGAGGGGAATCTAATCTGAAGTATCAAGTTTGGACATGTTATTATGAAATGTTTAGGCAAATAAAAATATGTCTGTCAGCCAAATAGGGCCTGGGTGTGCTTAGTCTTGATCATGGCATGTAATACTGGCAGCAGCCTTCGGTTATAAGCAATACTTATACTTCTTTGAGCCCGTTGATACTATTACGGATGTTTGAATATCAGAGCTCTCTTAGTAGTGTACCTTTAAATCGTTATTAGAATATGACCTTATATAATTTATTGATGCTTTTGAATTTGACAAAGAAGAGTCCCACAAGCGACCTGAAGGACGGCATCCATATTTTCGTTTAAAAATACTTATAAAAGTGAATCATACTTGGTCCAATTTTTAAAAGAATTTTTTTAAATATCAATAATTTTATTTTCTTAATGCCTGAAAAAACATCCAACTGTCAATGTGTTTACTTTGATTGACAAGATTAATGTTTCTTCAGCATGAAATATAATTTTTTTTCTTTTTTTTCGGTTGTTTCGATTCTTTGATTTCCCTGAACCCGCTCCTGGCTGATTGCCATTGAGTTCGAAAGCTCAGCTATCATTTCATTAAAATACCACATCTAATATGTCTATCCATTCCCCATGTGTGTTCGAATTCAGACGTCGTGATGATCGATGCACTACTACGATTTGATGATTTGCTCAACTGTTAATGGCTTCACACAGGCTAGGGAGGAGCCTGGTTTAGTATTCAGGCAAGATTAAAAAAATCAGAAAGAGAGGGAAGCTGATTACAGCTCACACTTCTTAACCGGGCTTCCTGTAGATTTCACTAGTCTGTTGGGTCCTGTTTTTGTACTCTCAACGAAAGCTTATTGGCCAAGCGCGCGAAAACTGCTGTAAAGCACCATTGGCTCAAACACACACACTAATTTCAAATTAATGTAAGATCCCCCCAAGGGGAACGGGGGTTAGGAAAAGCAGGGGCGAAGTAGAGGCAAGGAGATAGCATGGAAAAATGTGTTTTGGGAAGCACGGGTTGTGATGCGGTGAGACTGCTCGCTTATTACCAAGGCGACCGAGGTTAGTCTCGCCGGGCTCGGTGTCGTATGTGAGTAGAGTTGGTCGTGTGTTCGTTCTCTTCTGTGCTGTGGTGATTTTTTTCTACGGATATTCTCTCTTTTTTTCTTCTCTCCACGAAAATCGATTTCTAAATTCTTATCCCCATCTATCGGTAGCCTTATCAAGTGGGTTGCAAAATTTGCACCATCGAGTGGTGAATCCAATTAGATTTTTTAAATATTGCTTATATCAGACGAGTTTGGTTCTAATTTGTTATTTGTATACAGGAAACATGTATCTACAAGCTGTCTTTGGATTGGTCTGTGCCACTCTCTTTTTTCAACTCTCGATGTCAGGTAAAATAGAATAAACTATGGTCAACACTAGCTACTAGGTTTGTAGACTACCTTTGACACCATCGCGCGAAAGTCGACAGAATAGACGTACATTTCTTGAAATGAAAGCTAGTGATTAAACAAGAGTAATAGGAGAGAATACCAACAAATTAAGTCCCTTTGCGCATCAGTTGCGATAACTGCTGTATTCCTCTACTAAAGCTAAAATACGCTCATTACTTCTCTCAGCATCGTACTTAGCTATATTTCAGATCACGTGTCATTCCCTTAAGTATCATTTCTTTGTTTAACGGTTGCGTTTGACAAGACACATGAATATGGATACAATTCAAACAAAGAATCTTATTCTTAAGATAATGACGTGGTTTGTAAATGCATCGCAAGACAATAAAATCGTGTTGTGAACATACCTAAACGATCGTGATAAATAGGTATCGTTACATGTATAATACTGATGTTTAGTGTTGTGCCATTTTCTTTGAAGCTAATGCTGGTAACTGCAGTACAAGTAGTTCAGCGTGCTTAAATGGTGGAACATGCGTGGACTTGAACGATGGATTTGTATGCAAATGTCAGATTGGATTCACGGGTAAGTCCGGCAGTTATGTTATTTCTTCATCTCCACCTTGTGATAGTCAATATCGATATCCCTGAGGTTTTTCCTTCCACAAGTTGTGTTTTTGTAATTTTTTTAATAGCACCAACACCATAATCAGTAACAGCAGGTCAACCACCATTACTAACAACACCACTCTAATCATCATCTGCACCACCATCACCATTACCATCGTTGGCATCATTACCTCAACGCCGGCCGTCATCACCACCACCTTGGTCATCAACAGCAGAAAAGCCACATCAACATCATATCTTTTTAATCATATTTTTTAATCCTGTTTTTATCACCTGTTTTTTCTCCAGCGTGTTATATTTTCGTACATTGTTTCTTACACTTTGTATTATATTATTCTTTGAATTTCTCACCTGAATTTTATTTCAAACCCTAAAAACCTTATTTTGTTAACGGGAAGTAAAGGCTGAGATTGAGTAAGGGTGAAAATGTTTTTATTCTTTCTCATTTTAAGGTCTTTATTGTGACTCAAGAATACCATTAACAGAAGCGACAACAACAAAAGCAGCATCGAAAACAACAACCACAACAGCAGCAGCAACAACAACAACAGCAGCAGCAACAACAGCAACAACAACAACAACAACAGCAAAACAACCAACAAAAAAACGACCAAAGAAAAAAGGATGCCCTAAACTACCAGCACGTTTTCCAAATGGGAAAATCTCGACCTTCAAGCGAGGATCCCGAATAATGGCTATCTATTCGTGTACAAAAGGGTTTGTGATCATTGGAGGTGATCGAATGAGGATGTGTCAACCCTCAGGAATATGGAGTGGACGCCCACCAATTTGTCGCCGCCGTAGAAGAAGTAAGTGTGATTTTTTCCGAGCTTTCAAAAGAAGAAGACTGGTAATATTGAGGTCTCATGGATTTTTAATAGTATCTTTAAATAGCTGAGTAATATAAAATTGTATGAATGAGGTTTATCAAAAGCAGCAGTATGCATCATTGAATGTGAAGGCAAAAAAATGTATACACCCACAATCCTCTGCAATTCTTGGAGTGCAACCACGTGACCGAAAATCCCTTGAGAAATCGATGTCGAAACCACCGCCATCTTGGTCGATACAATAAGAGAAGCTTAATGAGAAAAGAAGCTTTGAATAGTCAACCAACATGGCGGCTATGACATACGGGGATTGTAAGCGATTTTTCTTATCATTCCTCAATCAAACTTTTAAAAGATTATCAAATTTTATCGCTGCCCTGAAGTAACCTTTGGGGTGATTTAAGTCAGGACACCGCTAACTCACAGATCGAATTAGAATTTAGCATGTTAGGTTTTGAGGAGGGAGGAAAACCGGAGGAAATACGAAGAACGAAAACTTGAACCCTTGAAACAAGGGAGAGCCTTATAACTCAATGTAAATCATTGTTGTACTTATTTTGAATTCTATTTGGCATTATTTCCACACCACTATAGCGGGCAGACCTAACAGCTGTACGAGGCCGTATACCATCAGCAACGGTTATTATAGACGCAGGGGATTAACAGTGAACTATTACTGTAAAAGTGGATACACTCTGAAGGGACAGTCCAAGAAAACATGCATAAAAGGATACTGGAAGCCGTCATCTACACCGTACTGCAGTGAGTATAGCTAGTCGATCAATATTGTTCATGTATGTGTTCATTATACATCAGTCATAGCTATATAAGAAATCGGTTTTTGTAAATGCAGAATACACTTTTTGCTAGAGTGCAAACTATATATCCGTGAAATAGTACTAAATAATTAGTACAACATAGCACCAATGAAACAATTGAAAATACAAGAAATACACGTGTTTAGTACTATTTTTAGCGCTATTTTTTAGTTTTTGTGCAATTTGACGGATATATGGATTGCACTCTAATGTTCTGTTCACTGAAAAAAACTTTGAAAAAAAAAACCACGAATATAGTATGATATGGCAATTGCAAATCCAATATCTCTGTCGCGTATTCCTTGTCATTTTATACTCTCTTCTCTGGTATTGAACAGAACGCACAAGTAGATGCAAAGATCCAGGTGTTCCTCATCATGGTCGTCGCTTTGGAAGCACGCTCCTGGCCGGTTCTCGCGCGCGGTTTTTATGCAATGAGGGTTATGAGTTGGTTGGTGAGGAATCCATTAAGTGCCGTTCAGACGGGTCCTGGAACAACAAAACACCAAAATGTACCAAGAAAGGTAAGAAGATTCTTTAAAGATATGCAGGTCGAGGGAAAAACTGTTTCAGGGGACACATTTCCAAGATGGCGTCTATTTTGTCTCCTAAAACAGTCCCAACATGCACTGCAATGCCAATTCGACCCAGTTTTTTCTTCAACCTCGGAACGGCTGGTAGAACTTATGACTTATATTTTTGCTCACAATTTTTTCTCTCGATCTATATCTATAAATACCCATTCATAAACTAGGGTGGGAAAGCATTGTTAAATTGTAGCAAGGATATGACTCAGGGCTGAGAGGCGCGAGACAAGTAGTGATATAACAACAAAATGGAAGAGGGTCTACTACTTTTTTTTTTACTTTTAGTTAAAACTAGCATCATAAAGTCATGACATCTTTTACATTTGCAGGTCTAAAATGTTAGCTATTTTCACGGGGACCCCAAGCTCGGGTTTATGACTTTTTCGAGCAATAGAAAACGTGTTTTCGTTTGTATTACTTTTCTTTGATTTGGTGTCCATCTCAGCAATCGTAGGCTTTTTAACAAAATTCTATAGGATGAAAGGGTATAATTATTTATTTGACCAAATTCCCACGCCAATCTCAGTCCTTCGTTCACCTTTGCTAATATTATATAACCTCGTAAAAAAAAATTCCTTATTCAACAGATCCTCTTCGAGATCTTAAAAATGCTGCCAACGGTCTTCGTCGACACTTCGTTAACAAACTCGAACTTCTAACGACTGACAGTCGCGCACGTTCCGGGCTGTCTTCAGGAGCTGCAGGACTCGACCTTGTGTTTGTTTTCGATAGTTCAGCAAGCGTTGGATCCATAAACTTCAGAAAAGGAATTGAATTCGCGCGCACGATTATCGAGGAGTTTGGTATCTCGACCTCTCCAACTGGAACTCGAGTGGCTGTTGTCGTGTTCAGCAATGAAGCCAGGGTTATCTTCAACCTTAAAAGTAACCGCATTGTTGATAAAGATATAGCCATCATAACACTTGGTAAGAACTCTTGAAAGCTTACCATGGGTGTTTACTATTTAATAGATTATAAGAGCGGAAAAATTTGACTTGAGACGAATGGCACACGCTTCGTGGATTACCTCAATCGGAAGATTTAGTTTTCCGGAACTTTCCGATCCATATATAATAATTCGAAATATAACAATATTTTTTTTTCTCCTCAAGCAAACCTTAAACTAGAAGGAGGCGGAACAGCCACTCGCCTGGGTCTTCAAAGCGTCATCGATAGTATTGTTCCTGAAGTCCGCAACAACAGCAAAAAGGCGCTGTTTCTCATCACAGACGGTAAATCAAACAAGGGCGGTAGCCCCTCCAAGCCTGCTAAAGTACTTCGAGATGGCTACAACTTTGAGATATTTGCTATTGGAGTTTCTTCTCAAGTTTTCGAGGAAGAGCTGCGGGACATCGCCTCCGAACCCTACCGAACTCACGTTTATTTGATGAAAAATTTCAAGTCGCTGGACACGTTAAAGGAGCTGATCACCAAGCAAGGAACAAGTAAGATTAGTAATAATATTTGTCATAAACTACAACGTTACCGAGTTAAATAAAGGAGATCTGCAAAACATCGTTTGCGCGCAGTTTAAAAGCTTTAGAATCGGTCTGCGAATTGGAGTGAAGACTCGGTCCTTGTTCTAGACGCCTTACGCAGTTGCACGTACGATTATATAATAGTCTTTGAATGCTTTGTACGTCATTTCGTTCTAACACGCGTCCTAATTGGTCTAGTGTGATCTCGTACCAAATCAGCCAGCGAAATAATAAACCAAAACAATGAAAGATATCTGTCAACTGGAGAGTCAAATGCAGACATGATCGAGTAGAAGTTAAGCTGCACGCAGTCCAAGGTTGAATGAATAAGGGAATAGGTTGTTTTAGATAAACTATAGCGACAACATTTTTATATTTCCAAATAATTGCTGGATTAACTGTGTCAAGTCCACGCGGTAAATAGCAAGAGATTATATAGATCTATATAGATTAATATAACATCCTGTTTTACAACTTTAAGTGACACTCACAACGTTTCATTTGGAAATGACTGAAGTAATAAGAGCGATGGCACCTAGTTCAAAAAACGTTGTCGGCTTGGAGATCGGTTCGGAATTCTCATATCCGAGACCGAGTAGCACGATGCAAATGGTTAAATTAGTTATTAACTTAGTTTCCTTTTAGATTCGACCTTTGAGTTAGACATGTATTTTCTCGTATTTCAGCCATAAAACATAAAAGAGCAAACATTCCGCTTACTCTCAGATCGGCCATTGCAAATCTTGAACCGACATTTTTTAAAAATAGGTATAAATGCACTTGCAGAATTCTGGCCAACATTATTGGCCAAAAAAAACAAACAACAGAATTGACAGCAGTCTTGTTTCAGGATGAACTAAATATTTGCGCGCAACAGTTGCAGAGGCGGACACACGGTTAATTGACTCAATATTCTATATTTAAATTCAATATCATTTTAGACTATACCGAGTGCGGCGTGGCTGGAGACACCCAGCTACGTGGTGATCCTGAAAAACTAGCCCCTGTCGTTGTTGGCCGTGAGGCAAAGGCTGGAGCCTGGCCCTGGATGGCAGCAATCTACGTCAACGGCAGTTTTCGTTGTGGAGGAGCGTTGATTGCAAAAAGATGGGTTCTAACAGTCGCACACTGCTTCGATTTCCAGAACAAGATCAAACCGTCTGATGTAGTTGTTCGTTTAGGTAAGTGCAATATTCATTTCCTGTGTTTAATATAATACTTAGTTATTATGTTGGGTATTTTGACGGGGCACTCCTATTCAGCTGAGGCTGATTTAAATGAAAGCCTTTGACATTTAACATATTTATTATCGTTATTACTTTTTAAAATAAGTTTGTTCTCCTTTTATATTCGTTGTTGTTATTGATTTTATTATTTTATCATCATCATCATGATCATGATCATCCACAACAACAACATCATAATCATCATCAACCACAACATTATCATCATCATCATCATCATTATCATCATCACATCATCAGCATCATTATTATCTTTTTTGTTATTATTATTATTGTTGTTATTGTTCTGTGAAAACCTGGTGAAACAATTTTTGTCTTTAAAAGTCGACCAATTTTGTTTTGTTTTATTTGTTTTGTCCAGGTGAACACGACAGAACCCTAGAAGAAGGTAGCGAACAAAACGTCGGGGTCAAAAGGATTTTCAAACACCCACAAGCTCGACAAACCTCTCTGGATTACGATCTTGCTCTCGTTAAACTAAACCACAAAATTAAACTAACAGCATATGTACGAACCATTTGTCTGCCCAAACAGAAAGACCGTACGTTAGTAAGGCCATTCAAGTACGGTGTCATCACTGGATGGGGATCCACACAACGGGTAAATTGTGGCGATAGGCGAAGATAGGTCATTCCGAGACGGATATGGTTTCACCTACTACAAACAACATTGAATCAGTCTCAACACTAAGGTCCATGTTCTTGACGAGAATAAGAAGCAGAAACACAAGTCATTCCAGCTATTCTTGGATCTTGGAATGACCTATCTTTGTTGCTTTTCGCCTATCGTCTATTCATCGCCTTTGGCGATGACAACGTTTTTTTGAAAAACGTGTATATATTGACCCTGATCACAACGGGGCTATGTTTATTAACCTCATCCTGGAGCGCTTGAATGCAAGGCTAACGGGGGGATGGGGGATTCTATTGCCCCAGTCAAAATAGCGGCCGCAGTAGAAAGAACCATTTAGTAGAGTCGCGAATCTTGTCCCTTTTGGCTTGTAAATAGACCATGATATTCTCGTCCTTGTCTCTAGCCTCCCACTATGTCTATCATATACGTTCTCAATTAAGGAATAAAACATATGTTTGTGCGTAGGTCAGGTCAGTGTACTTTGCGCGCAAGGTGGCCTATCAAAGCGCACGTATCGCGAAAAAGTATATCACAATGTGTGTTTTTTTATTCACTTATCAGACTGATGACCATGATCACAGCTTTGCTGCCTATCCGGTTCTCAAGCAAGCCAGACTACCCTTCGCGTCGAGTCACACGTGTCAAACGAATTCTTCCATTCCTATAACACCAAGAATGCGATGTGCTGGAAATCCTTCAGTCGGTAAAGACGCTTGTAAAGGAGACAGTGGTTCGCCACTTGTTGTAAGTATATAATTATATTTCAGTAGTGCTGCAGAACTCATTCGTTTTGGTTAAAAAAATTTCCATTACCGACCACGTTTCTTGTGTTGAAATTAAATTGAATTATTTGCTTGAGTTATATCCATATTCATAGTGTCTTCTCGTACACAACTGTTAAACAAAGAAATATGATACTCTAGGGAATAAATGACAGGTGGTCTGAATTGGTAAAACATTTTGCACCAAATGACAAGTAAGATCTTAAAGATGTGAATTGTGCTTCGTGATAGCAAAATCTCTCGAGACGCTATTTCGAGCCCGTGACCTCCATGTTTGCTAGTCAGACGCTCTAACATCTTTTCCCCCTATTACCTGACAGTAATAAATGATTGGTAATTATTTATTGATATCGATGTGTTATTTCTCGCCAGATCTACAGACCCGAACGTAACTGGGCAGTGATCGGTTTGTCAAGCTGGGGAGAAGGTTGCGCACAGAATGGCAAATACGGTGTGTACGCCGACATGTTGAATCGAGAGTACCTTGCTTGGATTGCGAAGAAGGCAAGAGTTGTGCCAACAATCTAGACCATGCAAGACTAGAGTCACCAATGACGTTAACCTTAAAACCAGAACTTACGGCTCTCACTCATGGAATAGAGCCTGCTAGAACTATGCTTTTTCATTCTTTTATGCTAGATGTTAAAAAACCCCTGCAAAGATGCAATCTCTGTGGATGAGAGTAGGGTAGACGAAAGGGATCCTAAAAATGACTACGCATGCGTAGTGGTGTTTACTTTTTGATATACGAACGCCATTATCTAGATTGATACAACGAAATATTTCTATAGTTAATAGTCACTTTCACAGGTCCCTGTGCCATCTTTAAAGGTAGCCGTGCCTTTGCATCTAAGCGAGAGGAACGGTAAGCTTGCAACAATAAAAACCTTTCGTCTTCCTTCGTTGCAAAGGCACGACTACCTTTAAAGATAGCGCCGGGAACTATGAGGGGACTATAGAGGCTTTGCACCATCACGTGACGTCATCCATGTTAGATGGCAGGATCGAACAATACAATCGTTTTACATGAGAAAGAATTCAATTCCCGAGAGCAAAGGGATTTTATTGTTATGCCATCCAGCCACAGGCAGTCCAAGCTGTATTATGGGCGCCGGCACATGATGGAGTAAAGCCTTTATTTGTTAGCTTATTCATTCGTCGTTTTTTGTAGCCACAATATTATTGTGTAGTATAAATGAGAACAAGAAAACAAAACGGCGGAGCGTTTTTGAAAGTGGAGGGGCTCAAATCGAAACCTATGTAGGAAAAATAAAGATAGTCTCTTGCGGCACAGGCAACCCTCTGGAGAAATCTAGCCTAGTTTCGTAAACATAGAATTGTAGAGCTTTGATTGTTCACTCAAAATACCCTATTCCTCTGAATAAATGGGGGAGTCTCCAGCCCCCTCGACTCCGTCTTCACATAAAAAACTTTTAACTTTTAAAGATATCGATTTAACTAAAAAAACTATATACTCCTTTTTATTATCAAGCTGTAATATTGCCGACTGTATGCTCATGTAGATGTTCATGAGAAAAGTAGGAAATAATTTCACTTTCTAGTAAAAATAAAAAATAAAATCTATGTAAAAAAAAAAAAAAAAAACCAAGAAAAATACCTCGTAATTTTTATTCACGTTGGAAGCGTTCAGTGGCATTGACCAATGATAATAATGACAGGCCACATACGGAGTGGGGGGGGGGGGGGGTGGGGGGGTGGGGGGGGGGGGGTGGGGGTGGGGAGACTGAATAGTACCGAAGATTATTATTATTCCAAGGTTGAGAAAGAGACTGGGTCGAGTTGGCATGGCATTGTGTGAATATGTTATAGGAGAAAAATGATTTTAAGCTGGCGTCTATTTCGTCCACTAAAACATTCCTACAATGCACATTGGAGTGGCTAGAAGTTTGGTAGCAAAAAGATAAAGTTTGGCACGACTTTGATAAACTGGTACATTTCTTGCACTCTCTAAGGAACAACAAAAAGGAAGACACAGCCAGATAATTTTGATATAAACTAATAATTTTGATTATTATTATCAATTAATTACTGATAACTAATATATTTATTTCTATAATTTTCGTTCTTGTATGTTTATATGTGCTTAATTGTTGCTTTGTCTGAAATGGCGTCCATAATAAATAGTTTTTACTTTCTATATTCCCATACTGAATTATAATTTAAATATTCTATAAAATATTCTATTCGAGCCCCATAGAAAAAACAGGTATGAATTTGAATATACTAATGGGAATATGAAAGCGAAACTTCAATGCAAATAAGATTTTTTCGAAAATGTAAAAAAGTTGAATGCAATGCCTAGATATTTTTGGATTTTGCTTTTCCTTGCTTTCCACTCTAGTGCAAAAAAGTTTTCCCGTTTTATTTCACTTCAATCTCTTTGAAAACTTGTCGTTCATTTTTTGTCCAAGCTGATGTCTCAAATGTTTAAGTAAGTAAAGAAATGCCTATCAATGGAATGAAATATATGATCTGCAATATAAAGACCTCTTGCCTGAAGCAAAAGTTGCATCTATCTCTTATACGGAATATTTTTGAATGTTTTCTATCGAATGAAAATACGTGAAGGAATTCCCCAAAATGGTGTTCATGCATGTAAAGTAAGGTGCTGCTGTCATGGATACCTGAAAACAATGAAGAAAACAGATAACAATTAACAGAAACAAACAATTGTACGCCATACAAGGACATGCACGCTCGTCGAGTGTAAAACGAACTTTTATTAAAAAACTATGTGCTATAATAAAGGTACGGACAAACGGTGCAACATTGCATGCTACATTGCACGCAACAGAACAGTTGCAGCGTGTGTCTACCCCTGAATCTGACAAACAAAAATCTGAAGTTGAATCGCGCTCTACCCTTGCAACATTGCGAGCAGAAAGTTTCATCGTGTAAACATGGCTGCAACATTGCGTGCAACATTTTGAAATTTCCAACCAATCAGCTTGCACCAAATTTATAACTGCTGTCCAAATATCTTAACATAGCAGGCTGACACAAGCGATGTTGCGTGATTTTGTTGCAATTTGTGTCACCCCGATTCAAATTTGTTGCTTGCAATGTTGCGTGCAACTTTGCACCGTGTGTCAGCACCTTAACCGTCTCCTGAAACATTCTCTTTTGATATACTCGCAATTATTTAGCGACCTTAGTGAAAGACCATCTATAGATACCTTGCAGCAGGAATGCAGCTTAATTTGGAGGACATAACAAATAGGTTTCCAATTCTCAGGAGATTGGAATTCTTTCGTTTTGTCTTCCAAATTGAGCTGCTTTGATGTCACATGCAAGGGGTCTATTGCTGCCATATTGATTGACATAACAAAAGACACCAAGTCTAACGTACTTGTCAAGTCAACCAAAATGGCGTCACAAGCACTAACCGACATTAGGAATAACGATACGGCAATACAAGGTCCAACACTGGATCAATCACTAGAGCTAATAATACGAATCTAAAAATAACCACTCTAAAAATAACCAGCCTAAAAATAACCAGTCCGAGCAAATGAAAACTCGAGATAAGGGTACTAGTTGTAGTACTAGCTCGCTCCGGTTAATAAGTCCCGGCTCAGTATAGCTATAATATTAGAGCGTTTTAGATTGACGTTTACGGCAAACGTGTAACGTCAGTTGATCAGTGAAAAATTCTTTTAAATAACTGAAAAGGAATCGCATAAAAATCCAAGTAGTAGAGAAACAAAAGAATATTTGTTTGTGATATGAAAGTTTGCAAGAGGTAAAGTGAAATACAGGAAAACGATGAAAACGTGGTCACGTTTGCCGTTTGCGGGAAGAAAAAAAGGCAATCTAAAACTCCCTATTAGTTTAAACGTAATTTAAGGTTTTCTCACCGAGTAGGAATCTATCATAGGCTTCCAATGCTGCCATAGTCATATGCAGGTGTTTTAGGACATTTTATCCACGTCTCGAACCCTTTGGATTTACTAAAACATAACATTTTCAAGTGATGTTTAATGGTTTGGATTCAAGATATTCAATTTAGTGGGATATTCAGATCATGCGGTTAATATATATGCTTGTATTGCGGAGTTTTCGTTATTGATATTATTTTTGTTATTATTTTTATTATTTTGTTGTATACTGTTGTAATATTGCTGTTATTGCTATTGTCACTGTTATTATTACTGTACCTTTGTTATTATTGTTGTTATTCTTACTGTTTTTATTCTTACTCGGTTGTTATTGTTACTATTGTTGGTTAATGATTGAACATCGGTTAATTTATCATGGAAAATCGTATGATCAACTCAGAAATAATGACAAATTCATTACTAATCTCAAGCAAAAGAGAGTAAGATTGGAAAAATTAGAAAAAGTGGATAAAGAAAAAGATGGTGCTGGTGGAAATGAAGATGATAACAAAAAGAAGAACACGTTGATGAAGAGTAACAAGAACAGAAAAAAAACCCCAGAAAACAAAACAAAACGAAACAAAAAAAACAAAGAGAAGGCGTAGAAAAAGGACAAGAAAATTCAAAAATGTTCTGTCACTTTTCAAAACAGCAATTCCACTTCGACTAGGTGATTCTGTTTCTCTACTTACCTAGATTGTGACGTTGGTTCACTGTATCTTCTACATATATTCTTACAGTCCTGGACATCCTGTCTGACAAGTTCAAGCAGAGCTTCGTGTTGTCGATTGAGCTTGCAGAAGAAGGTCAGCCGACTTTTTATCCTATTTGTCGTGTCTTCGTTGATACAATTTCTAAAGGCGTCTAGTCTTAGTTTTTCTTTTTCGATGAGTACGTCTTGTTGCTCCTGAGCTCCTCGGAAACGACTCAACATGGCTAGGATTCGCTCTCTACACTCGTCGACTTTGCCACCATTCTGTGCTCTTTTGCGCCAGTTAAGTACTTCCATTCTGATTTGAATCTAGAAGGGGAAAAACAAGCTGGTATTCAATCAAACTGAATGAAGGAATCCAGAACTGTCGCTTATTTGACTACTCTCAACGGATGGATACTGTCCTATATAATGTGGATTAGAATAACTCGAGGCGTCGTATGGACTTCAGAAGCGACAGGCCGTGTTTCAGCCGAACCTAAGATAACACTAAATAAAGTCCAGTGTTATTGCTCAATCTAAAATAGCTCAGTGCTGAAACGTTTGGCAGTTATAACTGGTCAAGCCAAGTTTAGTATGGATAGACATCTCGCCTCTCCCTCTCCCTCTCCCTCTATTTCTCTCTTTCTCATATAGTGCTCTGGCAATATTCACATATCCCATTATCAATCAATAAAAATATTTCTGTTACCTGTAGTTTTTTCTTTTCATCTTGGATGTTCTGACACAGTTTCATAAAGTGTTCAAATTTATAGTCTGGCGGTTTTTGTGAAGCCAGGATGACAGCCTAAATCAGAATACCAGGAAAAATTAATTCGGGAACTAATGAAGACTATTTTTTTGGCTGCGGCTTCTCATCAAAACAACAACAGCTAGTGAAAGATGCGCATTTTCCCCCAGATTTTTTGAAATAAAGTTTTTCTTTTCATACTAGCATTCTCATTCATTTTCATCTTGAACTGCTTGTAATGCATTGCAGAAATACTACAAGACGTCCGTAGCCGCAGCAGTTACTTCACTTATTGCGCTATCACTGCAACAATTGCTGCACTCACCAAATTTTAAACATTACATTTGTGAACTAAAGATCTGAATCTGCAACGCTGATGAGTGTGTACAGATTCACGCCTGCAACGTTACAGGATATTACATCATGTTCTTAGCCAATATAGTTTTTCTAGGTACTTCTGTCAATTTGTCAGTATCGTTTCTTTTTTTGCCTTTTTTGATCAATTATTTGTTTAAACAAACTTTATTCTGCAAATTAAGCCACATCCATCGAAGGCGTCAGGGTTGCCGTACTAGTTATACTTACCTTTATATTAACTGTACTTACGCACAATTCAATACCGTGCATGCTTACAACATTTAAGTCATTTATTCGTGTTGGTGCACGCGCGCGTTGATTTTAAATGCCAGTCTCTGTTGTGATTAGGGGAAACGATGATGGTAATGGTGATACTAGTTGATGATGTTGAAGGTAGTGTTGATGATAGTGAAGATGATGTTGATGAAGATGATAATAAAGATGATGATGATTTTAATTATAATCATGAGCATGATTATGAATGTAAATATATTATTGATGTTGATGCATATAAAGCCTAGTACTGGAGATGGTGGGATTCCGCACCATCAATGATGATGACGATAATAATGATGGTGATGTTGATGGTGGTGGTGGTGATGGTGATGGTGATGGTAAGGATGACGATGATAATGATGGTGTTGTTGATGGTGGTGATGGTGATGGTAAGGATGACGATGATAATGATGGTGATGTTGATGGTGGTGATGGTGGTGATGGTAAGGATGACGATGATGATGCTAATGGATGAGTGGCTACTGTCTTCGTCTTTGTCTTCATTTGGTCTAGCAGTACGTCGTCTGGTCATTGTAGAAGACATCCACACACACGTAAACATCCATAAGTGAACTTAATCTTTCACAAGACAAATATACGTTAGTCCGATACAAAACAATCAAAGACAAAACAAAACACATTCTAAACACACAACTGACATAAAAATACTTCACAAAGAAGAAACAAAGGTTTTCAAAGTAAAGTTGTTCATCAATGTTCTTACTCTTCTCAGCAAATCAATGAACGTCGGAAGAGTAAATTTTTCATTGAGGATAAGTCGAACTCAATAGTAACCGTCTTTTTGTGTGCGGTATTTATATTGGAGGTGACTTTTTACTGTCGTTCTATACAGCACGCACAGAATCGCATACAATTTGCCATTGCGACAAAATAGCGTTTAGTGGACGCCAATAAAACTGTTTCCATGACATTGTGGGAAAACACGATGTTTCCAGGAGACGTGCCTTTGGAATGTCATGGAAACGCCTTGATTGAATTGACGTCTACAAAAACCTTCTTCCACGCGACGACGACTCCCCGCGTGCTATTCGGAGTACAACACTAAAGCGCATTCGGATATTCCCACATATATCTTTAAAGATTGAAAAGGTTGATCTATATAAGGACGAAACTAGTTTCCGTAAAGAATCTTGATTTTTAATGCGAAAAAGATTATTTGAGAGATTTAGAACCTCGTATCATGAGATTTTTTTATTTATTTCACTTGCCTTATTGTTGTTTTGTTTAGCAGGTGGTAGTGCGGGTGGTTTGTTTGCAAGTCCTATCGAGCTGACGGCTGTCCCCATTGCTAATCCACGTACCTGTTACTGAGAATAACACTTCTTACTTACAAGTCTTCCTTCTTTATTGTATTGTCTATTTTCCCCACAACTTTCGCAATTCGAGAAACATTCAATGTGCCAGTATAATAATACATTGAAAATATACTCTGTTTATTTCCTAAATATTATCTTTTGGGATTCAAATAATTTGTATAAATATCTGAGACCAACATGAATAAAGTTAATTTGCAGACACTTTTTTACATCCAATAAATTTTTGGCTATTAATATTAAGACGAGGATACTAGGGCATAGCAACGAATTTGAAACAAAATAATTTGAGTAAATCTCTCGTTGATTTTCTCACCGGTCTCTGAAGATGACTTCCACTAAGGTTGTCGAAACGTCAGTCACCACCAACAACGGTCTTTCTCAAGACTACACTCACCCGGACGATCACACTTCACAATAAACTAATTGAAACCAATTAATTTATTCTCCAGAAACTCCTTCACTCTTCAGAGAGAAAAAGGATTAGAAGGATTATATTAGAGATTTTCTACTGAAAGCGAGTCAATAAATGCATAACGGTCTTCTGTCTTTCGTTTGCTCAATGGCAGGAAAACAACTTCCAAATCTTTATGACCAGCGATATTCACTTTTTTATGCACAACACTTAGAGACTTCTAGAGCTGCTTTAGCGGTTTAGCATAACTTGATCTGTTCTTACTAATAAGTAATACTCAGAAGTATTTGGTTCTTCGCGTTGCAGAAAAGGCCAGCTTATTTTCTTGAGATTGGAAAAACATTGGAAATACGAAAATATTTTTTCACTAGCAACAATGAATGTGATGTGGATGTGTCGTGCACGAAGCAGGTACATCGATATAATAATTACTAAGTAAAAGCAAATGTGAGCCGACGAACAAAAATAAATTCATACCTCAATTGTAGCAGGATAATTGTTAATCGACTAAAAGACGCCAAACTCCGTACCTGTATGGTTTATATGAGGAAAAACAAGCGATCACAGCAACAAATTCCTGAGAAAACTGCCGCTCTACTTAAGTCATGTTGAATGGGCTTTAAAGGGCGAATCATGTCAAATGTTGCGATGTGAAGTCATCTTTCGAGGGGGGTAGAGTAGGGGTAGGTTGTTCGACTACTCATTAGGCGCGGTTAGTATGATCTGCGCATGTGTTTAAAACACCCAGAGTGATGTATGTCCTACAAATAAAAACAAAAATTTCAATATTTTGTTTTGTTGTATCTTTTAATAATTTTAGTATCCATATTTCCCTCTCCAGTTTATCGTTTCGGGAATCTTATATTTTTGTTTATAAAATAGACAGGTATTTCGATGATCCTTCACGGACAAAATTGTCAGGGTAAACGAGCGTATATTACCGTTTGTTTAAATTGGTAGTTTGATATTGTATATATACTCGATTGCAGGAAGGTTATAGTATACCTTTATGCATATATACGAATATATAACGAGATGCAAAAATGGAAAAACTCCTAAGAACTTCCGCCCTATAAGCAATCTTCAATTTGTGTCAAAATTAACAGAGAAGGTAGTTGCTAGGCAAATTTCTGATCACATGACCGCGATTGGACTTTTTCCTCCTATTCAGTCTGCTTATTGTAAATATCACTCGACAGGAACTGCACTTTTGAAAGTCAAGAATGACCTTCTTCTGAACATGAATAATGGCCACGTAACAATCTTTGTTCTTCTGGATCTTAGTGCCGCTTTTGACACCGCTGACCATTCTACACTTTTTGAGAAGCTTAAAACGGAGATTGGCATTCATGGAACTGGAACTCTCTTGGTTCGCGTCATATTTGGAGAACAGGTCCCAACAAATTGCTATCAATGGCACTATCTCTCAGAAGTTTTTTTTAACTGTGTGGTGTACCTCAGAGATCATGTCTTGGTCCCCTCCTCTTCTTAATATACTCGAGTGAGCTGTTTGAGATTCTTAATTCGCATTTGCCATCTGCTCACGCTTATGCTGATGACACCCAGATCTACCTGTCATTCAGTCCCAGGTGTAAGCACCAGTCAAGCTGATGCTCTTTCAGCGGTAGGGAACTGCATTCAAAACATAAGGAAGTGGATGCTGGTTAATAAGCTAAAGCTGAACGACGACAAGACCGAAGTTGTGCTGATTGGCACTGGGAGACAGCTTGCTAAGACGAAGATCGAAGGCATCCAGGTCGGCGAGGATATTGTGAAACGGTCCGCAATCTTGGCACCTGGCTTGAGTGTGACTTATCTATGAACACTGACATTAATAGAACTTGTAGTAGTCCTTTCTTTTACCTTTACAATATCAGACGTATCCGTAAATATCTAACTAAGGAATCTGCAGTAACCCTAATTCATGCCTCAATTACTAGCAGAGTTGATTACTGTAACAGTCTATACTATGGCCTTCCTAATTGCCAACTTCACGAATTGCAGCGTGCTTTGAATGCATCTGCTCGCTTAGTTTTTTTCTGCCTCTAGATTCTGTCACATCACCTCTTTGTTACGGGAATTGCACTAGTTACATATATATACATAACAAACATATGCCTTATTTTCCTGGTTGAAATACTTTCAGACCACGTGTCATTCCCTAGAGTATAATTTCCTTGTTTAACGGTGCCACATGACAAGACAAATGATTTGGATAAAACTCAAATAAAGAATCTTATTCTCAAAAGAATGACACGTGGTCTGAAATGGGAAAACAATTTCTAGACCCAAGCAACAGCTCTTCTTTTATGCCTGCACATTGCTGAAACTTTTTCGAAACAATTGAAAGGCCGAATGACGTATCTCCTGGATTCTCCAGAAGTAAATGATTGGATTCAACACTCCATTCAACATAAAAAGCGTCTCTGTAACCACCACCAACATCAAATTGTTCTGTGTTATCTTAACAGTATCACTATGGACAATCATCGTTCCTGCATATGGGACATAACACACCAAGAACGCACTAATCACATAGTACATGGTATTGACAGATTTCTTGTATCTGGGCATGTCTATAGACTGTTGTACTGATTGCTGTTGGGCTTGAATCTGCAATGAGTGCCGGCGGATGACTTGAAATATTTTGAGTAGGAAATAAAGATTCAATGTTATTAAAAATACAAGCGAGAAAACTCCAAGGACTCGGATGAATGACATATGGGACAGTTGCATTCGGCAAGTACATATAACTACACTCATGACCCAAATACAACCAAGAAGGATGCCATATCTTCTGATTGTGACAAGTTCTTGGTATCGTAAATGAAGATGGACAGCAAGGAATCGATCTCCTGTTATGACAGTTAAAGTTAGCAAGGAAACAGTTGCAAGAGTCCAAATGCTGTAGTTGTAAACTAAACCAAACGTACAGTAAAGAGAAACAGAACGATTTATCTCGAAGAACTTAAAGATGCTGTATGCAGGCTGTGCGAGTACGCCAACTCCAAAGTCAGATATGGCTAAGCCAAGAACAAGGATATTCGAAGGAACTTGAATGGATGCTGTTCTTGCTATGGTGCAAATAATCACAAAATTGTTGCATGAAGAAATAAAAGCAAGTACGGCGTTGATAATGATGAAAGTCATAACGAAGTCGTTGCTGTAAAGGCTACGAGAAATATCGAGGGAATTGGTATCCAAAGGTGGACAAAGTGGATATGATCTGCTATGATTCAATGAAATGTTTTCCATCTTTGCCATGAAAAATTCAAGTAAGACTGGAATGAATGTTCTCCCGAGGAATTTAAACTTGAATTCTTGGCCATGCACCAGCACTGAATGAGTAAAGTTTTCCCAGTTTTGACTGGGATTCTTATGATTGAGGATCACTTTTCGCGGACATAACTAGTTTTCAAACTTGAAACGAGCGAAACGAGCGAACACAGGACTCGTCAATTCTCTGGCAATTAAAACGTTTTTCACCCAAATGAGACAAGTGAACTTACAAGGTTTCAGCTTACTTACACATGAAGCTGCAATACAGCATTAAATCCAATTAATGGATAGACATTTGTGTTCATCTACTCAACATCTAGTAGTTATCCTCTCCAATACCATGAACCGTATTCAGGCGGTACATAGGTGTGAAAGACCAATACTGCAAACAGCTTGTCGCGATCTAGGACCCCTGGCAGACAATCCAAGCTTTAAACCATATTATCTAACTAACGATAAAATCGTTTCCAGTATGCAATTTCTGTTAGTAAATGTAAACGCCATTAAAATTCGCAATTATAAGAGATCTGTGGTCCTAAATTGCTTGCGCTTCCTTTGAACTACCTAGCCATTTACCTACGTAGCAAAGACGACTGAATCCAATGAAAAAAATTCAAACTCAATAATCGTTTCTGCAGGGTCTAGGGAAACAGGTGTACAAATTTAACTAAACCTGAATTTTACCGCGCCTGCCAATTAAAATCTTCGATACCCCACATGCTGACAATCTTTTGAGCTGCCCTCTTTACTTGAACTAATTGCTTGTATCTTTGATCCTCGCTTTACATTACTTTTATAACCTCATAACAGCCTTTTCGTACCCGCTTGGATTCCCCACTGTTTTTGGAAGTCTTAACTGCATTTCTTTTTCTAAAGCCAAAGGCGGTTGTAAACAAGAAATTTTGAAGTGTCATCTTACTCGATCACCAAATTGCTTCTATTTTTAATCATTTGTTATTAGTTTTATGGTCCCATAACATATTTCTTTTCCCGTTTGGAAGTAATGTAATAAATTAATCTATTTTTCTAAAGCCAAAGGTGGTTGTAAACCGAGAAAAGTGTCATCTCACTCGATCAGCAAATTGCTTCTATTTTTAATCATTTGTTATTAGTTTTATAGTCCCATAACATATTTCTTTTACCGGTTGGAGGTAATGAATTCATCTATTTTCCTAAAGCCAAAGTTGTTCGTAAACAAGGCCGGACATGCTGGCAGAAATTTTCAATTCTCATAGGATGCCCCATGAATGAATTAGCCAATCAGAACAAATCTCTTTGACGTGGCTCAATATTTCCTAGTATTTGCTTGGCCTCGATAAAGTAATCGAGTTTTATTCTAAAAGGGGTACTGAATAAAAGTAAAATTAATAATAAAATCAACCGAATTTTAAGGTGTAATCAAGTAAGGAATTGATTACATGTAATTACTCAAATTAATTAAAATTTATAAAAATAAATTAAATTAGAAAACTAAATAAATAGAATAGACTGCTAGCACTTAATCTGCCAAGCAGTACTAAGCTTATTTATTAATATAAAAAGAGTAAGAAATGAGTGGAACAGAAGAGAGGAAAATAAGGAGAAAGGTAATGCTTTAAATAGTTTGCCTTAAAAAACTAGAGTTTATCTGTAAGCATTTCGGTTAAGAAAGATCTCGTTTGCATCACTTTACATTGAAGATAACATTAGTAAGTGTGTATATTTTTGCTTGGCCCCTACCCATAACAACTTCCATCAAAAGCTAGATTCACCATCTTTCATGATCAGAATTTGACTTTTCCAGCATATCAAAGTGGTTGCCATGGCTTCGGTGGAGTATAAAATTCAATATTTGACATCTTGAAGCCTGAGTAAGTAAACGAAATGCTTCCTAAAATAACTAAACTAAACTACAACTAAAATACAATTAAGCAAACAAATTCAAAAAGTAGATATAGCTTTAATAAATGTTTTAATTAAAAGTTCTAATTCATTGATTTCCTGTTTTTCTAACTTTTTTCCACACGTCAATTTTCACACTTTTTAGGCTTCTATTAAATGTACAGGAAAATTGTAGCGGTTTAATACAAAACTGAAAAAAAAAACAAAAAAACATTAAAATATTAAAATAAGAAAAATAAGTTTCATATAATATGCCATTGAAATCCATTCGTTTCAAAATGAATGTTGCCCGTGCTTAATGACTTGATTGATATTTACGTATATACCAGACTATACATTTTCTCTACCCTGGGCTTCAAAGTTCAGTGCTATATTTCGCTTTGGCCGTAGCTTTAGGCTATTGCAAATGCAGGAGTAAAAAAACAGCAACCTGTCGGACATAGGACACAAACAAACAAACATGAAGGTCGTGATTATGACCTGTATATTTTATATTGTTTTCAATGAACAAAAAAGGATGTAGGAAAAATATGATTTTATCATGAAGAGGGATTTAGTCAGGGCCTGGTTGTACGAGGCCTGGATAGCGCTATCCAGCAGATAAATCCCAATCCAGTAAATAAGTCGATGTTGTTATCCAATAATAAATTTATCCACGGGATAAGATTTATCCGTTGGATAGCGCTATCCAGGCTTCGTACAACCGGACCCATTTGTGATGCATCAAAAACATCAGTAGGAATTTACTTAAAACATATGGATGTTTTTAAAAGAATAAAAGGATGAAGTGTGACGGCAATTTGCAGTTTTTGTTTCATGGCTGGGCATTTCTGAAGGTTTTTTGAAATAATTGAAAGGCCGACTGACGTATCTCCTGGATTCTCCAGAAGTAAATGATTGGATTCAACACTCCATTCGTCATGATAATCGTCTCTGCGACAACAATCAACACCACCTTTTTCTGTGTTATCTCCTTACTGGCATCACTATTGACGGCCATCATTCCTGCAAACGGGACATAACATACTAAGAACGCACCAATCACATAGTACATGGTATTGACAGATTTCTTGTATCTAGGCATGTCTATAGACTGTTGTACTGATTGATGTTGGGCTTGGATCTGCAATGAGTGTCTCCGGATGACTTGGTATATTTTGATAAGGAAATAAAGATTCAATGTTATTAAAAATACAAGTGAGAGAACTCCAACGACTCGGGTGAATGACATATGGGATAGTTGCATTCGGCAAGTACATATAACTACACTCATGACCCAAATACAGACAAGAAGGATGCCATATTTTCTGACTGTGACAAGTTCTTGGTATCGTAAATGAAGATGGACAGCAAGGAATCGATCTCCTGTTATGACAGTTAAAGTTAGCAAGGAAACAGTTGCAAGAGTCCAAATGCTGTAGTTGTAAACCAAACCAAACGTACAGTAAAGAGAAACAGAACGCTTTATTTCGAAGAACTTAAAGATGCTGTATGCAGGCTGTACAATTACGCCAACGCCAAAGTCAGATATGGCTAAGCCAAGAACAAGGATATTCGAAGGAACTTGAATGGATGCTGTTCTTGCTATAGTGTAAATAATCACAAAGTTGTTAAACGAAGAAATAAAAGCAAGCACAGCGTTTATTATGATGAAAGTCAAGATGAATTGGTTGCTGTAAAAGCCACGATGAACATCAAGAGAATAGACATCTGGTGGTAGACAAGGTGGATGTGACGTGCTACGATTCATTGAAGTGTTTTCCATCTTTATCACATCAAAGAAAAATTAATGTTCTCCTGAAGTGACTTTGTTATTCTAATATGGAATAATCAGTGAAAGAATTTCATTTCATATTTTGTTCAGTTGCTAACATTTTATTGGATTTGAAGTTTGATTTAGTATTTGTCTTTGATTTACAAGCTCGACAGGATGTATTTGATTTCAATTTAGTTTCTGACTTAAATTGATTCTTTTTCAATTTAGTTTTGGATTTCAAGATATTGGTTTTAAAAGAAATTTTTGATTTAGATTCACCGCTTTCGGAATCACTATCTGTGAAAACCCGCGTTCTCCGCATTTCACGAGGCACGGCTAAAACTAATTGAACGAGAGATAAACGGGAAAAGGTGTGAGCTTAAAAGTAACCGAGCATCAACACCGCGATTGTGGCAGAAAGGAAAAGCTAAATCATTTTGCGAAATTGATATTTAGAATCTTAATGCTAACGAATCATACATTTTTCTCTATTTGTCTTTAGGTACGTATACTGGGCTGACGTACAACAAAATAAAGAAAGAAGACGTACCTTTTTACCCGGGTTCTCCACCAGTATTACGGGGTAATATGCTGGTGGAGTCTTTATTGGAAGTCCAACCAACTTCTACAACTGCAACTTTACTACTGACTCAACTCAACTCAACTAACTGAATTATCTCAATGCATCCTTTTTATAGGGATTTGTACAATAATCAACTGGATTAAATGACAAGTTGTCAACATTGTCCGATATTGACTAAGAAGTTTCTGGTGGCGTTGCCACTTAATTAAAATAGGAAAACTATGAATATTTAAGTTGCAACCGAATGACTCAAAAATCAGGTTTTGGACGATTAGAAAACAATTTACAAGGAAGCGTTTGGTCATAGAAAGGTCAACTGTTACAACGGTTTAAACGGTTTTAGGGCGCAGTTCAAGCATCCGATTAACTTAATAAACACCAGGGGGCAAGGAGTCGTATTGATGGTTTTCACGGCGGCCATGTTGGAGGAACTTAACAAAAGAATTGTTATTGTCATATTCCTTCTTTTATTTCCCTAAAAATGTTCACTTTTGCTCTAAAGGGGGTGGGGGGGGGGGGGGGTGTGGAAATCCACTCAATCCACCCCCTGTATCTGCCCCTGATAATTGCTTCTATTTTCAATCATTTGTTATTAGTTATATAAAAGCTTTCTTTTACCGGTTGGAGGCAATAAATTCATCTATTTTTCTAAAGCCATAGGTGGTTGTAAACAAGGACATCATCATGGCAGATGATTTCAATTCTCATAGGATGCCCCATGAATGAATTAGCCAATCAGAACGAATCAATTTGCCGTGGCTTAATATTTTTTTCCGAGGCATTGGCCTCGATAAAAAAAACCCGATTTTTATTCTAAAATGAAAAAAACAAAAACAAAACAAAAAAAAAAACAACAAAAAAACGTAATAATAAAACCATTCGAATATTAAGGTGTAATCAAGTAAGGAATTCATGACATGTAATTACTGGCTCAAATTGATTAAAATTAAGAAAAAAAATTAATTAGAAAATTAAATAAGCAGGATAGACTACTGAGTTTTACTCTGCGAAGCTGTATGTACTTAGTTTATTTAGTAATGTTAAAAAGCACGAAAAAAGTGGAACAGAAGAGAGGAAAATGAAGAGAAAGGCAATGCTTTAAAAGGCATACCTTAAAAACTGGAATTTGTTTGAAAAATTTCGACCCCTAGCCTTTTGGCTCTTATCCAATACTTCAATGAAAAGCTAGATAGATTTATCTATCTGTAATGATGAGAATTTGACAAAGCGGTTGCCATGGCTTTGGAGGTGTAAACAAATTCAAGATTTGAGAACTAGAAGGTCTGAGAAAGTCGACGAAAACCTTCCTAGCACGCAGCTTTACCAACTAAAATACAATTAAGCAAACGAAGCCGAAAAGTAGATATAGCTTTAATAAATGTTTTAATTAAAAGTTCTAATCCATTGATTTCCTGCTTTTCGCACTTTTTTCCACACGTCAATTTTCACACTTCTTAGGATTTTATTAAATGTACAGGAAAATTGTGGCACACAACTTTTTAAAATAAAATACGTATAAAATATTCAAGAAGAAAAGAAAAGTAAGTTTCATATAATATGCCCTTGAAATCCTGATTGTTATTTCTATTAAGGCGATCGCAAACGCCGCAGTAAAAAAATGACGACCTGTCAGACATGAAGGAAATTTTTTTGGCGTCATTCGGTTGGCACCAAAAGAACTATGAAGGTCAATAAGACATGTTTATGGCCCCGATATTACGGACAACTTGCTATTACGGACAGGAAAAAAATCCCCGAAAAAAATGCTGACAAAGAAATGACCGAAAATAATCTTCGCTATTGCGGACGCTCGCCTATTACGGATTACGGATATTAAGGTGTCCGCTGTAGCGAGAGTTGGCTGTATTGGTTTCATCCTAACAAAATTGGATGTATTAAAGAAAAAATATGATTTTATCATGAAGGGGATTTTTTTCCCCCTTCAGATACGTAAAGTTATCTGTAAGAATTAACTTAAAACACATGGACCTTTTTAAAAGAATAAAAGCATAAGCTGTGATGGGAATTTGCAGCTTTTCGTTCATAGCTAGACATTTCTGAAGCTTTTTCGAAATAATTGAAAGGCCGCATGGCATATCTCCTGGATTCTCCAAAAGTAGATTATTGGATTCAACACTCCATTCAACATGACAAGCGTCTCTGTAACCACCATCATTATCAATTTGTTCTGTGTTATCTTTTCATTAGGATCACTATTGACGGCCATCATTCCTGCAAATGGAACATAACACACAAAGAACGCACCAATCACATAGTACATGGTGTTGACGGATTTCTTGTATCTGGGCATGTCTATAGACTGTTGTACTGATTGATGTTGGGCGTGGATCTGTATTGAGTGTCGCCGGATGACTTGAAATATTTTCACGAGGAAAAAAAGATTCAATGTTATTAAAAATACAAGCGAGAAAACTCCAACGACTCGGATGAATGACATATGGAACAGTTGCATTCGGCAAGTACATATAACTACACTCATGACCCAAATACAGCCAATAAGGATGCCATATTTTCTGACAGTGACAAGTTCAAGGTATCGCAAATGAAGATGGACGGCCAGGAATCGATCTACTGTGATAGCTGTTATAGTGAAAAAGGAAACAGGTGCAAGAGTCCAATTGCTGTAGTTGTTAACTAAACCAAACGTACAGTAAAGAGAAACAGAACGCTTCATCTCGAAGAACTTAAAGATGATGTATGCAGGCTGTGCGAGTATGCCAACTCCAAAGTCAGATATGGCTAAGCCAAGAACAAGGATATTACAAGGAACTTGGATGGATGCTGTTCTTGCAATAGTGTAAATAATCAAAAAGTTGTTACACGAAGAAATAAAAGCAAGTACGGCGTTGATAATGATGAAAGTCAAGATGAATTCGTTGCTGTAAAAGCCACGATGAACATCAAGAGAATATACATCTGGTGGTAGACAAGGTGAATGTGACTTGCTATGATTCATTGAAGTGTTTTCCATCTTTATCGCGTCAAATTCATGCAAAATTAAATGTAATAACCCCTTAGAGACTTTGCTCTAGTATGTTACTCAAATCATATGAAACAATGAATTGCAAAAGCTGAACTGATCTCTTATGGTTTGAACTCGAATTCCTGTGTACTCGTCGCAATGTTCTCCTAGATTTGACTCGGATCCAAAGAACCGAGCAATTCCAGTTATTGGTTGATAGAACCAACTTAAGAACTTGAAATTTGTAAACACAGCGAACGCAGGATAACGCAACGCCGATAATCTTCAGAAAAGAGGCTTTCCTTTGGGTGAATCAACCAAGGCGATGATGACCAGGAGATCAGCTCATTTACTGAGAAACAATGCCAACACGCCGGAAAACCAATGAATGAATATTTCAGTTACATCAGATATCCATTTTAATACCTACCAACAAATGTACACGGTACATATGTCTGACAGACAGACTGTAGACTGATTGGTCGCGATCAAGGATCAAAGCTTTATAGCAAATTGCCAATAGACCTATCCCGAATTCGCTTGACTGACCACGAAATAATGGCTTGAAGTCGAGACTGAACTTGACTCTTTTGTTCATGAAGTTCAACATCGACTTAAAACCATTGTTTCGTAACCGGTCAAGCAAATAGGTCTATTGAGGAGCAATAAAATATTTCCCAGTGGAGAAGTGTCTGTTAAGTAGAATTCGACAATTATAGCATATGTTTGGCCCTAAATGGCGTGGGATTCGTTTAAAATACCTACCTCCCTACCCATTAAGGGCAAATCCACAATAATATTCAAACAAAAAAAACAGGTGTAAAGTGTTTACCAAACCAGCATTGTAATTGGCGCGTGCTAAAAAAATCTTCGGTATACCCCAAAATGAATGAGTTGTACGTGATATGCCGGCAATCTTTTGTGTCATCTTTACTTTGTCAATATTGCTTCTATTCTTAATCATTTTGTAATAGTTTTATGGTTCCATAACAAATTTCCTTTCCCTGTTGGAAGTGATAAATTCATTAATTTTTTAAAGTTAAAGGTGGTTGTAAACAAGCAAATCATGAGAATAATCAACGAATTAGCCAATTTGAAAACACAGAATATATTCTCTTGCCGAACCCGCACTTTTTACCCCCAACCGCACCTTTTACCTTCACCCCCCCCCCCCCCCCCCCCCCGCACTTTAGCGTTGGTATTTGTGAATATTCTGGCACTAGAATAAGCCTTGCTAAGTAAAAGAGTCTGTAGTCAAGGTAGTTAACACAGTAGCGGTAATTTAGAACTTGAAAAAGTTCTATTGAGGCTCTCGTGTACGAAAAACAAAAGCTTTCTTGACGCTAATCAGAATAATGTGATCAACCTCGAAGTTCGTTTTCGGAAGACTTTGTGCTACCACCATTAAGCTTTGTCGTAAGACTCTCGTGACAAAACTGTACAGCTCCTTATCCTTTTTTTAAGAACTTAAACGTTCTTAGAAGCTGAGGTTTTCGGCTTTCAGTCGCGGCGAGATCCAAGAAGGTACTACCAAAGCGGTCTGGAAGCAATATACAAGATACAACCCATAAGAAGGCAAAACATGAAAAATTCGGCTTTGCCTCGTGAAACATCGAGACTCTCGGGAAAACAAAACCAACTATTTCCCTCGCGACCAGACATTAAGTGCATAATGTAACTAAAAAAAAATTACAAAAGCGAATGGCTTGTAGAAAATTTTTATTATTTTGGAATAATCGTTTTTTTTCTTTCTTTCTTTATCTTTTTTCGTTTGCTTGCAAAAAGTGTGTTTTAATTGGCTTATTCGGTTATGGTGCATGGTGAGAGAAATGAAATCATCTGCCACGATGTTATTCTTTACAACCATCTTTGGCTTTAGAAAAATAGATGAATTTATCACTTCACTCAGGGAGTGTAAAGCTGTTATGGGACCATATAAAACTAATTACAATAAATGATTAAAAATAGAAGCAATTAGCTAGTATCAAGTAAAGATGACACAAAATATCGCCAGCGCGCCACAACTCATGCATTTGAGGGTATCGAAGATTTGGGCACGCTTCAATGAAGGTTTCGTAAACATTCTGCACCTGTTTTTCTTTGTTTTAATATCATTTTGGATTCACTGAGCCGCTTTTGCTGGGTAGGTTGGTAGTTCAAACGGAATCTCACACCATTCAGGCCCAAAAATCTCAGTAAGCTATAAGTGAGAATTCAGTTAGTTTACTTGTGTTTTTCCACTAACAGATAGTTTGTGGCGAGGCCAATCAGTCTACAGTCCGTCTACGTTATACATATGTAACGCGAACATTTGGTTGGTAATGGAAAGGATATTTTATGGAACTGAGTTGATAGCCCAAAAATACCATCATTGCACCTTTTTTTCAGGCATTTCAACTCGGTAAATATAAAAGTCATCATCGCCTCGGTTGACTCAGAAAACGTCTTTTTACTGTCCAGATTATCAACATTACGTTTCCTGTGTTCCTCATTTCTTTAAAAATACTTTACAAAATTCAAATTATTGAACTAATTATACCCACTTAAGGTGACTGCCTACTTTTGGAAAAAATATTAAACCTTTTTTAAAACTTCGAATTGAAATTTAATGCTGATTCCAAATCTGGAAAGAAAAAATGGTTGTCCCGAGCCTGTTTTCGAGATAATCAGCATTTAATGGAAGCCTACGCGAGAGCTTTTGGAGCAAAAATTACGCCACCGGAAGTGATTAGAAAAAAAAAAGATTTATAAGATATTATTTGCAGACTCTATGATTGCACGAATGAAGGCTAGTCAATCATTCTACAATAATACATGGATATTTTCGCCAAAATCACAAAGAGATACATCGATTTGCCATATTTCGTAGTTTCGGTGCTCTTAAAAAATCTCATAAGGTCGAGCAAAATTCCATACAAAAATCTATTTTTTCATGAGTTAGAATATTTAACCTTTTCTAAAATGTTGATATAACCTAGAGTTTTAAGAGTTTATTCAAAAAAGCTATCAAAAAATAGTCCCGTGCAAAATTTGAGGATTTTGCCCTGTCGAAGCTCAAAACGCGTATGGTTCTTCAATAAAATCTTGTAGATTTTTCAGCAGTTTTTGAGCGCGCGCACATCGTGGGCTCAAACCGAACGTTCAAAAGTAAACAGTCACCTTAATCCCCTAATCTTGGTCCATAGATTGATTTTTTTCATTCATCGTTGCATTTTAGAGAGTAACACTCAAAGCATCTCAGACTGAGATTAAGGATATATTAAATTTTGCATGAATTTGATGTGATAAAGATGGAAAACACTTCAACGAATCATGGCAAGTCACATCCACCTTGTCTACCACCAGATGTCTATTCCCTTGATGTCGATCGTAGCTCAGTTAACAGCAACGACTTCATCATGACTTTCATCTTTATCAACGCTGTGCTTGCTTTTATTTCTTCATGCAACAATTTTGTGATTATTTACACTATTGCAAGAACAGCATCCATTCAAGTTCCTTCGAATATCCTTGTTTTTGGCTTAGCCATATCTGACTTTGGAGTTGGCGTACTTGCACAGCCTGCATACAGCATCTTTAAGTTCTTCGAGATGAAGCGTTCTGTTTCTCTTTACTGTACGTTTGGTTTAGTTTACAGCTACAGCTATTGGACTCTTGCACCTGTTTCCTTTTTCACTTTAACAGCCATAACAGTAGATCGATTCCTGGCCGTCCATCTTCATTTACGATACCAAGAGCTTGTCACTGTCAGAAGATACGGCATCCTTCTTGGTTGTATTTGGGTCTTTAGTTCAGTTGCTTGTGTTTGTCGAATGCAACTTTCCTATATGTTATTCATCCGAGTCCTTGGAGTTTTCACGCTTGTATTTTTAATAACATTGAATCTTTATTTCCTCATCAAAATATTCCAAGTAATTTGCCGGCACTCAATACAGATCCAAGCTCAACAGCAATCAGTACAACAGTCTATAGACATGCCCAGATACAAGAAATCTGTCAATACCATGTACTATGTGATTGGTGCGTTCTTGGTGTGTTATGTCCCATATGTAGGAACAATGATTGTATATATTGATGCCAGTAAGAAGATAACGCAGCACAAGTTGATGTTGTTGGTGGTTACACAAACGCTTGTCATGTTAAATGGAATGTTAAATCCAATCATTTACTTCTGGAGAATCCAGGAGATACGTCATTCGGCCTTTCAATTGTTTCGAAATAGCTTCGGCAATTTCCAGTCATGAAATTAAAGCTGCAAATTGCCATCACAGTTCATCTTTTTATTACTGGGTTGCCTGGGTTCCGTTTCTCTGTCTACTGTCTCCTATGTAACGAAAAAATAAGAGGCCGGATGCATCCTAAGCAATCGTTAACTCAAGACTCAAGCGAATTGATATAAAAATTCCCAAGTACCTACGTTTTATTTATCTACTTTCTACAGCTGTACTAGGCCTCTGTGCATGATACAAACAACCCAGTGAACGCCTATAGGGCGTCTTGTTCTTTTACAAACATCCATGTGTTTTAAGTTCTTACTGTTAAGCTTATGCATCTGAAGGAAAAATCCTCCTTCATAATAAAATCATATTTTTCCTTCAATACTTCCATTGTTACATTGACATCACCCAGTGTTGCATGATGTCATACTGTGTTGTATTTGTCACCAGTGTTGTCTAATGTCACCCAGTGTTGTCTGATGTCACCCAGTGTTGCCTGATGCCACCAGTGCTGTCTGATGCCACCAGTGTTGTCTGATGTCCCCCAGTGTTGTCTGATGTCACCCAGTGTTGTCTGATGTCACTCAGTGTTTTCGGATCTCACCCAGTGTCGTTGGATGTCACCCAGTGTTGCGTGATGTCACCCACAGTTCTCTGATGCCATCCAAGGCTACTGATGTCATCCGTTGTTTACTGATGACATTTTGTTTTTCTTATTGTCAGTCAGTGTTGTATGACATCGTCCAGTGTCTTCATCACCCAGTTTTGCTTAACTTTGCTTATTGATGATTAGATGATTGTAAAAGGATGTCAGACACGTTACAAGAAACTAATTAGCTAGGAACATTTTCTTCAGTAATAATAATAATAATTAATAATAATAATTTATTGAATTTGTATAGCGCAAATCTCAATTGGGGTATTTTCATTTGCGCAGTAAATAGATGTCAGAAATTGTCTTTTTAGAAATTCTTCTGCCCTTACGGAGCACAATTGTCTCCAAAAATAAGTTTTTACTGGATGTCAATCGCATCGTTTCCATGAATTTTTCGGAAATTCTCGACTTTCACATACCCTTAATCTTTTGCGTCTTTGGGGGGCAACCAGAGGGTAAAAACCCACTTATTTTGCTGAAGGCTGACCAGACAATGTTGAAAATATCCAAAGATAAAATGAAGAAGTAAAAAACAGAAAAAGATAGAAGCTTGAAGACGTTTAAAGTGCCTATAACCTTTATAGGATTATGATCAATTTTGATTTTCTGTGTGTTGGAGATGAATAAACAAAAAATTTTTTTTCGATTGACTAAATATTCTCGGAGATATAGCGCCCTAAAGTACGCAGTTTTGCCACGCCCCATCAATTTGGACGGGATAAAGAGGAACTGGGCCGAGCAGAGTCTCGCTGAGTGGTGACGTCACAACAAGAACGAATGTTTTGATAAGCAAAGATTCTTACTAGTTCTTCGGTCAGAATATGAGAAAATGCCGACTAGATGTGTTGTTGCTGGGTGCTCAAACACCCCAGATTTTACGAAAGGTATATACCTGCATAAGATCCCATTTCATAACGACAATCGTCCAGAAGCAAAGATGGATTGATTTTCTGAAGAGAAAGCAAGCAAATTTCAACCCCTCGGCTACCTCCGTCATATTTTCTACACACTTCCTACCAGAGGATTATAATCAGAGATTTTATTTTGTCTCGTAAAATCGTCCTCAGTTAGTTAAAGATGAGACTGGGACTGTTGGCATCCCAAGGATTTATGTCTGCAACCATGAAGAGCAAACCAAACTGTCGGATCGTAATCGCCGAAAAGTGTCGCTGGCCAAATCTCCAGGAATGTTTTCTTGTCAAACTTGTTCGATAGTCCTAATTCTCTGATTTTGGTTTTCAAACTGTTTAAATTATCTATTTTCCAAAGGTCTTAAAAGATGCCTTGCCTCCGTGTCTTCACCGAAAGAAGTTGAGTTGCCGGTGCGAGAATGAGTCGAATAACAACAACTATTTTTAATCTAATACAACATTTGGTGGCTAGTTGTAGGGAAAAGTATTCTTTATTTAAACATAACATATACTTTATTTGTTGTACCTAAATTGTGTCAGTAACAGGTATTATTGAACAAAATATTGACTAGTTTTATTATTGCATGCATCTTTCCTAATATCTACAACATAGAATGATAATAAAGTCAAACTTTATAACCCAAATTTACAAAACACTTCTTGAGGGTTTTTTTTTGGAGGATCGGTGTTGATTCAGTAAGTCCTATTTTTAAGTAACTATAAAACTGGGGCCAGCTATAAACAATGAAAGAAACTAGCATGGAACTATTTGACAGGATAAAAAGTAGTATACAAATGAGAGTTCTGCGCCACGGCGCCTATTGTTCTTTTTGCGCCGCCTATTGTTCTCTGGCGCCGGTCTAATTTTCAGGCAAGGGGAGGGGTGGTCTACGATCAACCATCACGGGAAGACCGGTCGATGGTCCGACCAAAGGTTACTACCGGAATCGGGGTGGGATATAAAGATTTCAGGAGATTTTAGATAAAATTCAAAATCCTTTGTTTCAGCAAGAGCTGATTTTATGAATTAATGAGTGATAGCTTTTGAATCAATGAGCTCAAGTTTATGGTCTAATTTTTAGGGGAGGGGGAGGGGTGATCTACATCCAACCATCATGGGAAGACCGGCCGGCCGCCCGAGTAGAGGTTCTGATCGAAATCGGGGCCTGGAAAGGTTTGGGGAAGGTGTTTTAAAACACATTTCAAAATCCTTTGTTTAAAAAACGAAGTTTTTGAATTAATGAGCTGAACTCTTTTGTTAGAATGACATGTTTAATTAGCAGACTTAAATAAGAAGCTGTACTCATGTTTTAATTGGTTTATATCGCCTAAACCGCCTTTGTCGGAATCACTGACTAATGTTTAATTGGCAGGAAGCTTTTGTTGGAGAGAATTAAATCCTTTGTTTCGGCGACTGGTGTTTAGGAGTTATGAATTAATGAGTCTAGCCTTTAGAAGTCAAAAGACGTCGGACGAGCGTTCTGATTGGGCCTACTTTTGAAGCCTTTTTGTTAGGATGATGTGTTTAATTAGCAAAGACGTTAAATAAGAATTATGATTGGCTTACTTTGAATCTGAAAGTGTTTGAAGGACGTGTTGAAATAATTAACTGGTAAATACTCGAAAGGATCTTTTGTTTTGGTAGCAAGTGTGTTTGAAATGGGATATGGGGTTTTATGAATAATGAGTTGTAGCTTTGTTGTTGTTTGATCTTTGTACTAGGATCTTTTACTAAAATTCACTACATTAACCGGAAACATTCGCCGACCACCATAGGATTTGTCAAGGAGGTAGTTCGAGAAGGTTAAGCGATGAAGAAGCTTTTTCGAAGCCTAAAAAGCGAAAAATTCAAAGTGGAGGAGGAGATATCGAGAATGAGGATAATCAAGAACATGTTGAGTCCTCCATTGACGGCCACCTAAAAGCATATACACTGAAACCGAACAAGACGGGAAAATATGATCTCTCCCTTACACTACGAGGAAAAAAGAAAACTATACTCGGAAGATTACGAAGAGAGCTAGTGAGGAAGCGAAGCGTAAAATGGTTTTTGTGCATTCAAGTTCGAATGACAAAAACCTCCTCGGATTTAGAAGAAGTTACTACAAACCCCCACTTTCGAAGCTCCACCATGACCGCTCTTAGACCAGACCAGATTGAAAAGCAGTTTGACCAGGCCACTGAAAAAATCAAGAAAAGTTTCTTAGAGTATCAGAGAGAGGGAAGTGGATGGCGGTTTGATCAAGTATTAAATCTCACTTTGAATGTGGCGAGCTACAAACCGTTAATCGGCTCCAGCTACCTCGAACTGCCTAAGATACTAAGGGATAAGAAGGCGGTGCTGAACATCAAAAACAACGATCAAAAGTGCTTTCTTTGGTCTGTACTAGCCGCCAAACACCCCGTTCATTGGCGAAATCAACCTCACCGTCCGAGTCACTACCAGCAGTATAAAGAAGAGTTCAACGTTTCGGGGATAGAGTTTCCTGTAAAAGTCAATCAAGTACGTAAATTTGAAAAACAGAACCCAACCACCAGCATTAATGTTGTTGGGTATGGAGACGGAGAACTGTCCCCGCTTTATATTACAGAAAATAAGAAGGTATTTCATGTTAATTTGTTATTATTTTCTGATGGAGATCAGAGTCATTATTGCTTAGTTAACAATCTAAGTCGGCTACTAGGTGACCGGACCAAGCACAATGGTCAAACATATTATTGCAGTTATTGTTTTCACGGTTTTGTTCGGGAAGATTTATTGCAAGAGCATGAACTTTTATGTTCAAAACATGGGCCTCAGAAAATCAAATTACCTTGTGAGGATAATAAGATTTTAAGGTTTAAGGATATACAAAAACAGCTTAGAGTTCCAGTTGTAATTTACGCTGATTTTGAGACATTACTGGTTCCTTGTGATCAAGACCAGGTAGACTCGAATTTTAGTTATACTTTAAAAACCCAGCATCACCAACCCAGTGGTTTCTGCTACTGTATTGTTTCGGATCTAGAAGAGTACTGTAAGGCCCCCGTTCTTTATCAGGGTGAGAATTGTGTGGATAAGTTTTTGGAGTGTCTTATAGGAGAAGAAAAGCGTATTTCAGAAACACTGAAGCATGCCGTACCCATGAATATTGCCGCAGAAGAAGAACAGGCTTTTCAAGAGGCGACACTATGTCACATATGTAAAGGTGAGTTGGGTGTAGATAGAGTCCGCGACCACAATCATTTAACGGGGGATTTTCGGGGGGCTGCTCACAACGAGTGTAATATAAATTATAAATTTACAGGTAAAATTCCAGTGATTTTTCACAACTCTCGCGGATTTGATTCCCACCTTCTTATGCAGGGTCTTGGTAAACTCAAGGAACACGAAATCAATTGTATTCCCAACAACGCGGAAAAATACATTGCATTCTCTGTAGGAAACCTCGAGTTTATTGATTCCTTGCAGTTCATGAATTCATCTCTTGAAAGTCTTGTTTCTAATTTAGCAAAAGAGGGTCGCGATAAGTTTCAGATATTGAAGAGATACACAGTGGTTGATAAAGTTCCGTATTTGCTTAGAAAGGGAGTATACCCTTACGAATATATTGATAGCTTTAGTAGATTCAATGAAGGGGCACTTCCTACCAAGGAGGCATTTTTTAGTAGTTTAAGGGGGGAGGGAATTAGTGATCAAGATTACACTCACGCGCAACAAGTTTACCAAGCCTTTCAATGTCAAAGTTTGGGTGACTATCATGATTTATATTTGCAATCTGATGTGTTACTACTCGCTGACGTATTTGAAAACTTTAGGTGCATCTGCTTACAGTACTATGAGTTAGATCCCTGTCATTTCTACACCAGCCCCGGTCTCTCTTGGCAAGCCTGTTTGAAAATGACGGGGGTGAAGCTCGAACTTCTGACAGACCCAGACATATTACTTTTCATAGAGAAAGGAATGAGGGGTGGAATTAGTGTCATCTCCAATCGATATGCTAGGGCAAACAATCCGTACATTGAGGGATATAACCCACAACAAGACACCAATTATCTTTTATATTTAGATGCGAATAATTTATATGGCTGGGGGATGTCCCAAAGCTTGCCCTATAAAGAGTTCAGCTGGCTAACAGCTCAGGAAATTGAGCATTTAGATGTACGAAATATTAGTGATGATGGAGAGAAAGGATACATTTTAGAAGTGGACCTCGAATACCCCAGTGAACTTCATGACCTTCATAACGACTATCCTCTCGCTCCAGAGCAAATGAAAGTGTCAAACGATATGCTTTCCCCATATTCACAAAAACTTTTCCATGAACTGTAAAATGAATTGTCACACCTCTGTCACCAAACTAGTTCCTAACTTGAACAACAAATCCCAGTATGTTATGCACTATAGAAATTTGAAACAGTGCCTTTCTCTGGGGATGAAATTAGTGAAAGTTCATAAGGTCTTAGGATTTCGCCAAACGCCTTGGTTGAAACCATACATTGACTTCAACACGATAAAGAGGAAACATGCCATCAACGATTTTGAGAAAGATTTTTTTAAGCTGATGAATAATTCGATTTTCGGCAAAACAATGGAGAACTTACGCAAAAGAGTCAATGTAAAGCTGGTGAATACTTCCAAGAAATTGCAAAAGCTCACAGCCTCACCCCTCTTTGATTCCTTTCGCATTTTTAATAACGACCTGGCAGCTGTGAATATGAAAAAACCCTCCCTATATTTAAATCGTCCCATCTATGTGGCATTCAGCATTTTGGACCTATCTAAGGTATTAATGTATGATTTTCACTACAATTTTATCAAGCAGAAGTATGGAAACAAAGCAACTCTATGTTTCACAGACACAGATAGTTTACTGTATGACATTAAGACAGAGGATGTATATGTGGATATGGGAAGGAGTATTGATTTGTTTGACACTTCAGGATACACTCCAGAGCACCCCTTGCACAGCACACGAAATAAAAAAGTGCTTGGTAAGATGAAGGATGAGACTAATGGAATTCCCATTAAAGAATTTGTGGGTCTACGGTCTAAGATGTATTCTTTTCTCTATAACGAGAGGGTGCGCAAACCATTGAAAAGAAAATCGCCAAAGGTATTTCTAAAAATGTGACAAGGCGTGATATAAGGCACGCCCACTACAAAGAATGTTTGTTCGCTAGGAAAAGCTTTATGGCGAATATGAATAGAATACAGAGCTTCAAGCACGAGCTCTACACTGTAAATTTGAACAAAATTGGCTTAAGCCCTTACGATGATAAGCGATATATCTTAAACAATGGCGTTCATACTCTAGCATACGGCCACGCAAGCATAACATTGAATGGATTGAAATGAGCTCATGTACAAACATGCATCGAAATAGAAGTACAAATGTATTTTAAGTATATTTATTTAAAGACAAAATTAATTTATTTTAATTTATTTGCTAATGACAAAAATTATGGAGGAGGTCGGTTTAGAATGAAAAATAGTAAAAGTTTGTAATATTCAATGTAATAAGTGGAGGAGGTCGGCTTCAAAAAAAAAAAAAAAAAAGAAGAAGACCTTGTAAATAATGGTAGGAAAAAGTAGTATGTATGATTTTATGATAATAACAGCTCTCACTCCAGGAATGGGACAGTCTTTTCGCTTTCGCCTCACCATGATGAATGATTAATTTACAAAAATAAAGTTCTCTTTAAATCAATCACTCACAATAAAAATACTAGTTAGAACAGAAGGGAGGGGCAGAAGGGGCAGTAGGGGCACATTGCAGAATCAAGTGGAAAAGCACATTTACCACTTTCTCGGGGGTCTAGGGAGGGGCAGTAGGGGCACTCTAATCACACTTTGCACTTTGGAAATGAAAACAGTCAGACATACAATTTACAAGGTCTTCTTCTTTTTTTTTTTTTTTTTTGAAGCCGACCTCCTCCACTTATTACATTGAATATTACAAACTTTTACTATTTTTCATTCTAAACCGACCTCCTCCATAATTTTTGTCATTAGCAAATAAATTAAAATAAATTAATTTTGTCTTTAAATAAATATACTTAAAATACATTTGTACTTCTATTTCGATGCATGTTTGTACATGAGCTCATTTCAATCCATTCAATGTTATGCTTGCGTGGCCGTATGCTAGAGTATGAACGCCATTGTTTAAGATATATCGCTTATCATCGTAAGGGCTTAAGCCAATTTTGTTCAAATTTACAGTGTAGAGCTCGTGCTTGAAGCTCTGTATTCTATTCATATTCGCCATAAAGCTTTTCCTAGCGAACAAACATTCTTTGTAGTGGGCGTGCCTTATATCACGCCTTGTCACATTTTTAGAAATACCTTTGGCGATTTTCTTTTCAATGGTTTGCGCACCCTCTCGTTATAGAGAAAAGAATACATCTTAGACCGTAGACCCACAAATTCTTTAATGGGAATTCCATTAGTCTCATCCTTCATCTTACCAAGCACTTTTTTATTTCGTGTGCTGTGCAAGGGGTGCTCTGGAGTGTATCCTGAAGTGTCAAACAAATCAATACTCCTTCCCATATCCACATATACATCCTCTGTCTTAATGTCATACAGTAAACTATCTGTGTCTGTGAAACATAGAGTTGCTTTGTTTCCATACTTCTGCTTGATAAAATTGTAGTGAAAATCATACATTAATACCTTAGATAGGTCCAAAATGCTGAATGCCACATAGATGGGACGATTTAAATATAGGGAGGGTTTTTTCATATTCACAGCTGCCAGGTCGTTATTAAAAATGCGAAAGGAATCAAAGAGGGGTGAGGCTGTGAGCTTTTGCAATTTCTTGGAAGTATTCACCAGCTTTACATTGACTCTTTTGCGTAAGTTCTCCATTGTTTTGCCGAAAATCGAATTATTCATCAGCTTAAAAAAATCTTTCTCAAAATCGTTGATGGCATGTTTCCTCTTTATCGTGTTGAAGTCAATGTATGGTTTCAACCAAGGCGTTTGGCGAAATCCTAAGACCTTATGAACTTTCACTAATTTCATCCCCAGAGAAAGGCACTGTTTCAAATTTCTATAGTGCATAACATACTGGGATTTGTTGTTCAAGTTAGGAACTAGTTTGGTGACAGAGGTGTGACAATTCATTTTACAGTTCATGGAAAAGTTTTTGTGAATATGGGGAAAGCATATCGTTTGACACTTTCATTTGCTCTGGAGCGAGAGGATAGTCGTTATGAAGGTCATGAAGTTCACTGGGGTATTCGAGGTCCACTTCTAAAATGTATCCTTTCTCTCCATCATCACTAATATTTCGTACATCTAAATGCTCAATTTCCTGAGCTGTTAGCCAGCTGAACTCTTTATAGGGCAAGCTTTGGGACATCCCCCAGCCATATAAATTATTCGCATCTAAATATAAAAGATAATTGGTGTCTTGTTGTGGGTTATATCCCTCAATGTACGGATTGTTTGCCCTAGCATATCGATTGGAGATGACACTAATTCCACCCCTCATTCCTTTCTCTATGAAAAGTAATATGTCTGGGTCTGTCAGAAGTTCGAGCTTCACCCCCGTCATTTTCAAACAGGCTTGCCAAGAGAGACCGGGGCTGGTGTAGAAATGACAGGGATCTAACTCATAGTACTGTAAGCAGATGCACCTAAAGTTTTCAAATACGTCAGCGAGTAGTAACACATCAGATTGCAAATATAAATCATGATAGTCACCCAAACTTTGACATTGAAAGGCTTGGTAAACTTGTTGCGCGTGAGTGTAATCTTGATCACTAATTCCCTCCCCCCTTAAACTACTAAAAAATGCCTCCTTGGTAGGAAGTGCCCCTTCATTGAATCTACTAAAGCTATCAATATATTCGTAAGGGTATACTCCCTTTCTAAGCAAATACGGAACTTTATCAACCACTGTGTATCTCTTCAATATCTGAAACTTATCGCGACCCTCTTTTGCTAAATTAGAAACAAGACTTTCAAGAGATGAATTCATGAACTGCAAGGAATCAATAAACTCGAGGTTTCCTACAGAGAATGCAATGTATTTTTCCGCGTTGTTGGGAATACAATTGATTTCGTGTTCCTTGAGTTTACCAAGACCCTGCATAAGAAGGTGGGAATCAAATCCGCGAGAGTTGTGAAAAATCACTGGAATTTTACCTGTAAATTTATAATTTATATTACACTCGTTGTGAGCAGCCCCCCGAAAATCCCCCGTTAAATGATTGTGGTCGCGGACTCTATCTACACCCAACTCACCTTTACATATGTGACATAGTGTCGCCTCTTGAAAAGCCTGTTCTTCTTCTGCGGCAATATTCATGGGTACGGCATGCTTCAGTGTTTCTGAAATACGCTTTTCTTCTCCTATAAGACACTCCAAAAACTTATCCACACAATTCTCACCCTGATAAAGAACGGGGGCCTTACAGTACTCTTCTAGATCCGAAACAATACAGTAGCAGAAACCACTGGGTTGGTGATGCTGGGTTTTTAAAGTATAACTAAAATTCGAGTCTACCTGGTCTTGATCACAAGGAACCAGTAATGTCTCAAAATCAGCGTAAATTACAACTGGAACTCTAAGCTGTTTTTGTATATCCTTAAACCTTAAAATCTTATTATCCTCACAAGGTAATTTGATTTTCTGAGGCCCATGTTTTGAACATAAAAGTTCATGCTCTTGCAATAAATCTTCCCGAACAAAACCGTGAAAACAATAACTGCAATAATATGTTTGACCATTGTGCTTGGTCCGGTCACCTAGTAGCCGACTTAGATTGTTAACTAAGCAATAATGACTCTGATCTCCATCAGAAAATAATAACAAATTAACATGAAATACCTTCTTATTTTCTGTAATATAAAGCGGGGACAGTTCTCCGTCTCCATACCCAACAACATTAATGCTGGTGGTTGGGTTCTGTTTTTCAAATTTACGTACTTGATTGACTTTTACAGGAAACTCTATCCCCGAAACGTTGAACTCTTCTTTATACTGCTGGTAGTGACTCGGACGGTGAGGTTGATTTCGCCAATGAACGGGGTGTTTGGCGGCTAGTACAGACCAAAGAAAGCACTTTTGATCGTTGTTTTTGATGTTCAGCACCGCCTTCTTATCCCTTAGTATCTTAGGCAGTTCGAGGTAGCTGGAGCCGATTAACGGTTTGTAGCTCGCCACATTCAAAGTGAGATTTAATACTTGATCAAACCGCCATCCACTTCCCTCTCTCTGATACTCTAAGAAACTTTTCTTGATTTTTTCAGTGGCCTGGTCAAACTGCTTTTCAATCTGGTCTGGTCTAAGAGCGGTCATGGTGGAGCTTCGAAAGTGGGGGTTTGTAGTAACTTCTTCTAAATCCGAGGAGGTTTTTGTCATTCGAACTTGAATGCACAAAAACCATTTTACGCTTCGCTTCCTCACTAGCTCTCTTCGTAATCTTCCGAGTATAGTTTTCTTTTTTCCTCGTAGTGTAAGGGAGAGATCATATTTTCCCGTCTTGTTCGGTTTCAGTGTATATGCTTTTAGGTGGCCGTCAATGGAGGACTCAACATGTTCTTGATTATCCTCATTCTCGATATCTCCTCCTCCACTTTGAATTTTTCGCTTTTTAGGCTTCGAAAAAGCTTCTTCATCGCTTAACCTTCTCGAACTACCTCCTTGACAAATCCTATGGTGGTCGGCGAATGTTTCCGGTTAATGTAGTGAATTTTAGTAAAAGATCCTAGTACAAAGATCAAACAACAACAAAGCTACAACTCATTATTCATAAAACCCCATATCCCATTTCAAACACACTTGCTACCAAAACAAAAGATCCTTTCGAGTATTTACCAGTTAATTATTTCAACACGTCCTTCAAACACTTTCAGATTCAAAGTAAGCCAATCATAATTCTTATTTAACGTCTTTGCTAATTAAACACATCATCCTAACAAAAAGGCTTCAAAAGTAGGCCCAATCAGAACGCTCGTCCGACGTCTTTTGACTTCTAAAGGCTAGACTCATTAATTCATAACTCCTAAACACCAGTCGCCGAAACAAAGGATTTAATTCTCTCCAACAAAAGCTTCCTGCCAATTAAACATTAGTCAGTGATTCCGACAAAGGCGGTTTAGGCGATATAAACCAATTAAAACATGAGTACAGCTTCTTATTTAAGTCTGCTAATTAAACATGTCATTCTAACAAAAGAGTTCAGCTCATTAATTCAAAAACTTCGTTTTTTAAACAAAGGATTTTGAAATGTGTTTTAAAACACCTTCCCCAAACCTTTCCAGGCCCCGATTTCGATCAGAACCTCTACTCGGGCGGCCGGCCGGTCTTCCCATGATGGTTGGATGTAGATCACCCCTCCCCCTCCCCTAAAAATTAGACCATAAACTTGAGCTCATTGATTCAAAAGCTATCACTCATTAATTCATAAAATCAGCTCTTGCTGAAACAAAGGATTTTGAATTTTATCTAAAATCTCCTGAAATCTTTATATCCCACCCCGATTCCGGTAGTAACCTTTGGTCGGACCATCGACCGGTCTTCCCGTGATGGTTGATCGTAGACCACCCCTCCCCTTGCCTGAAAATTAGACCGGCGCCAGAGAACAATAGGCGGCGCAAAAAGAACAATAGGCGCCGTGGCGCAGAACTCTCATTTGTATACTACTTAAAACCCAAGTGTCATAAACTTCTTCATCAGAATATTCCTGTTCGGGATATCCATGAACGGCTTCGTCTAATTCTTCGTCCTCGAGGTCGTAAATACTCTCGTTCTCGTCGCTTGAATCAAAGTATTCATCAGCATTATCAATGGATTCCATCTTACAGCCTTTCTTTGACAACTGGTTAATTTCAAAGATACAAGGAGGCAAATAAAGCGAGCAAAACAGGTAAAAACACTGGAAGGAACAGCCAAGCTCCACTTTGTTTTACTTATTGGAAGCCGAGTCGTTCTTGTTGTGACGTCATTCGACGCCAACTAGGTACCAGACCTCGCGATCCCGTCCAAATCGATGGGGCGTGGCAAAACTGCGTACTTTAGGGCGTTATATCTCCGAGAATATTTAGTCAATCGAAAAAAATTTTTTTGTTTATTCATCTCCAACACACAGAAAATCAAAAATGATCATAATCCTATAAAGGTTATAGGCACTTTAAGGTAAATTGATCTGTACACGCAAAAATAACTTGGAATAAAGTGATAATCAGTATTGTACAGATAAAAGCAGGCATAGTATAAATTCAATTAAGAAACCTTTCAATTTGGGACAGTTTTTTGATTGGTTACCCCCCAAATACGCAAGGCATTATGGGGATGTGAAAGTCGAGAATTACAAATTTCTCAAGAGCACGTGTTTGTGGGCTAGCTGTTTTGAAAACACCAAAACTTAGTTGGTCGCAACAGAAAATTGTACTATTTCAGCTTCGCCTCGTGAAACATCGAGACTCTCGGGAAAACAAAACTAACTATTTCCCTCGCGACCAGGCATTTTAAAAGTGTATGTTATCTCACGGCTAAGGTTCTTGTATGAGACTTCTTCTAAAGGTACATTTCCAAAGATACAGCCAAGGATTAGGATAGTCTTGCAGGGATGCTTCTTCAGTCAGATAATATTTTATGCTTCCATAAACGAAATAAACTTGAAAATTAACACTAAAAGAAATGTTTCTATCACTTTTCTTTCACATTTCACTTTATCAGCAAGCGAAAAACACGCCATATAAGTAATAAAGCTCCTCTAAGACAGCCCCATTATGCAACGCCTTCTGATAATCCCGAACGGCCAAATAGGAGCAATGGATCTAGAATGTATCCTTGCACTTCAGCTATTCACATGTGATGTATCAGATCAAAACATTATGGTGGATTAGTGTCTTTTGATTATATTCGATCGTTGTTTTTTACGATCGTTGTTTTTTATAGTTCGAAGTTTAACTTCAGTTCTGCCTATATATAAGGACTGGGCGTACATGAGATGCTAACGGGTAAACAGACTGGGATGCGAGGTATTTCTAAATATATAAAGACGTGTGTGTGTGTTTATTTTAGCCATTTTGATAACTGAGTTACTACTATTTTCTAAATATGCGAACTCACTTGCTGCGAGCTCACGCTGAAATTATTTTTTAATTTCGCTGCCGTCAATCAAAACTAATCAGTCGGTACCTTTCATATTTTTGACTTGCGGCAGCTAAAAAACAAACTCCATGTTCCCATTGTGAAAATAGAAGAAATAGTTCACTGAACAAATGCAACATTCAACCACCACCTGTCATTTGTCGAAGGTCATTGCCTGATGTGTGTCTTGAAGTAATCAATTTCATTTAAGTACGTTCAATATCACTTTTTCATGGTTACTAAAAATAGATATAGCTAATAAGCCTTGAGTGGTCGAAATGCGGACAAACAATGACAAACACTGCAAATAAAGGCGTCGATCAAATGAAAAAGAAGAAGAATATCAGTCGAAAAACTCTAGTTCTTCCATGTATTTGAAACAGCAAGACAACAAAACATTGCTGCAGCATGTTAGCATGTGCGCTTGGCTTGGCTTGTCCGCATTTCAATCCCATGATGCGCAAATGCGACGTCATCTGTGGAAAACGCTAATCATTGTATATAAGATATCTACCGCAAGGCAATCAGACAGACCTTTCCTGAATTTGTTTGAATGACTCACGAAAAAATGGCTCCAAGTCGAGCATAGACTTGATGTGTTCATGCATTTACTGTATTCATCAAATCCAATCCATATATTCATTGTCACGACTCTAGTGCAAGTGAATTTGTAATTGTGAAGAATGATCACTGTAGTTTTTATAAGACCATAATAGTTTTTAATTTCATTTATTTTTTGTGCGCCTAATTTAGTTTAATTATGGTGTTATTGATAATTCAATCTTTATTTTTGAAATTGTCGAAGCTGGTCAAATGTATTTACAAGAAAGATATATTGGTTTTCAATCACCCGGCTCAGAGACTGGCCATCATATTCGCCATGCCGCTGATTTTGCCCTAAAAATAAAGCATTAAATTTTTTTTTCTCCAATCTAGTGGAAAGACCACTTGTTAATTAACTATGAAAAAGTTAGCTGGCTTTACAGTATTGAAGTTAAAAATTCATACAAAGGGTTAATTCTGCAAGCTACGCAATTTTTAAAATCATCCACAAAATCATCATCATAGGCGAATCCCCACTACAGTCATTTCCCTTACCTGGTAATGTTTGACAAGTGAAAACTATAAAGCCGATGTCTATTAAATCAAATTTATCTGCGAAATTCTCAAAGATTGGCAACCGAGCTACAAAACAAAGTCATGTGCACATTATCAAAGTCCACTCGAACTCTTCTTATACAGCTGCAAGTTTCTCAATTTGTTTGTATGACTCATTGCAACTGTGAACTGTATAGCCAACTGATCAGACGCCTTGATAATGGTGAAGTGGTAAATGACAAACCACACTAGTGCCGTTAGCCTCTCGTGTATATTTTACTCAGCAAATGTCGAGCAGCGTTTCGTATTTCCTGGATTCTCCAACAATAAATAATGGGATTAACAACCCCATTTAACATTAACAAAGTCTCTGAGATGGTGTAAAAGAAGATCAGCCTCAAGGATATTTTGCCTAGTATAACATGTGTCGTAATTGCTCCAACAATTGGCACATTACACAGTACAAACGCACCAATCACATAGTACATAGTGTTGACGGATTTCTTGTATCTGGGCATGTCTATAGACTGTTGTACTGATTGATGTTGGACTTGGATCTGCAATGAGTGTCGCCGGATGACTCGAAAAATTACAGAAAGAAAATATAATGCTATAAATATTAAGCAAGTCAAGAAGATGATTACCACAACATGTAGGCTAATGCTATAAAACATTGCCTTGCACAAGCTAAATATAAAACTTAGTACCCAAATAAAAGACAGTGCTAGAGCATATCGTCGAGTTGTGACAAGTTCTTGGTATCTCAAATGAAGCTGAATAGCTAGGAATCGATCTGCAATTATAGCTACAACTATCATAAATGAAACTGGCGAAACAATCCACACTATAGCATCGTACATTGTTCTGGTTAGCAGAAGCAGCTCAGTGTCACAAATCATTTCAGAAAACTTAAAGGCACAATAAAAAGGTTGACAGAAAAGTCCACCTAAAAGATCAGAGATTGCTAGATTAAGGATTAAGATATTTGAAGGTGTTTGTAGGGATTGTGTCATTCCAATTGTGCAAATGATAACCAAGTTTGTGCAAAATGCCGTAACAGAAATCACAGAAATAATGGCAATAACAACATACACAAATGTACTGTATTCATGAATGGGGAGGCATTCAGAATAGGATCCATTGGTTCTATGAAGTGTCATCATATTTGTAGTCGAAGGTTGACTCGTAGTGTTCATTATTTATGTCAAATGTTCTCTTCTGCTTCTATTTGAAGATAGCCTTCTTTTTGGATACGCTTTCTTTAAACATAGCTGTGTTGTATAGTTCCGAGTAAACCAGGAAATAAAGTTGAATGTTCTGAAATTCCTCAGATTTTCTGCCACTTCAAAACTGTTCATGCACTTGTAACATAGGTCGTAATGGATGAAACACTTTCTTTCTTTGAAAACCAAATGAACCTTTTTCATTAATTTAGACATTCTCTTGACTTCCTATTGGTGATATAATTTTCTAATATTTTCCTTCACATGTGGGCATTACCTGATTAGGTATATCAAATGCAGAATCGGTTCTTTCAAAGTCAGTTATTGATCGGTCTATTAAAGTATGACCACATGCAAACATTATGCAATATCCCAGGTGAGAAAAGTGAAAAGTGGCGACGAAGTTCTGCCAACGTACGATATAACACAAGGGCTGTAAACGACGAACCCACCGACGAAGGCGAAGAAACAGTTAAACCAAGAATGACGTTGTTGGATTTTATTTGCAACGATTTTTTCGTAATAATATATAAATAATGGTCAAGTTACTAGACGAAGAAAGGAAAGAAGTCAGCAAAGGCTTTGATGCAGAGAAACGCAACAAGAAGTCTGTCGGAATTTTCGTTACGAGCTAGAAGGCCCAGTAGAACATCTATCGCATCTTCATAGGCTTTCTTGTAGTCTATCCAGGCAGTACGGCCTGGATAGACTACAAGAAAGCCTATGTGTCCCTCACAGCTGGATAATCCACTGCCTTTGAATATTAAAGATATCACCAACATTGATATGAGATCTTTGAAGGAGTGTTTCACATCTATTTTACCTGAAAATGACTTGAAACTACATTTTGCCCGCAACCATAGTGAATATCGGGGAATTTTTTCCGAGACGCGAGTCTTCGAGCGGCGAGGTAAATATTCTCCGATATTCACTGAGGCTGCGGCAAATAATTGTTTTAGTATAAATACACAGGTGATCCTTTCAAAAAAAGAAAAAAAAAGAAGATAAAAGGCATTTTTTCCCGGCAACAGCAACAAAGCGGCAGGCCGTCATTTTGGATTATCGCTGGAGTTGATTATCGTGTGATAGTGTGGGTTTCTCGACCAAATCAGCGCGCTAGATTTTCAATAATCACCTAAGTATTTTTACTAATAAAACAATTATTCACTTCAGGCTAAGTGATTATGGTGAATTCACGGCTCGGTGAATATTCACCGATACTGATCACTTTGTTTTCCGCGAAAAATTATGTTAAATATCAGTTGCAGCTGTTAAAAGCTGAATTACATTAAGATAATATACTAATAAAACGAAGAAATAAGAAATGAAATATGAAATATAATATACAAAATTGTAAAATGCAACAATAAATTGTAAAATGCGTATATCCAGTTCTGGAAACACGAGGGAGGTTGCTAAGCACGAAAGAGCACGTAAGAGTCGCATGAGGCGTAGCCTAGTGCAACTCTAGCTTCTTGAGTGCTTAGCAACCTCCCGCGTCCAAATCTGGATATACACACAACAAAGCATTGACCATTGCTTTTATACTAACATGCCGACAAAACCGTAAAAAATATCTATGATATAAGTATTTATGATATATAAAATATATTATACATATAAGTATTTATGATAAAAGTACTATTTATGATATACTTATTTATGAACTTTAGGAGGAGAACTAAATCATTTTCATCTGTTTCAAGTTTCACCTGTTTTTGTTTCGCGGTGTGACAAAACATAGCAACTCTAGGAGATACGGAAATCGAGCGGTTGTTTTCAAAAATACTGTTGAAGCAGATTTGATTACGATTGAATACACAATTAATGGACAGTACTCGACACAAAGAAAGATTAATAGTTCCCTAACATTCAAAAGATGTTTGAGAATACTCCTTTAAAATAACGACTTATACGATAGAATATGTGCTGATTGCACTTAACACCATCATAGCGATGTAACATTTTCTCTTGTGGCTGTCGCTGGAATATTACTTTATCCACTTGAAGTTTTAATAACGAAGAAAAGACGCTCTAAGATAAGCAAAAATTAACGTCTGTAATCTCTTATAGCTCTAAAACGAAGTCGGCCAACCCCCTTTTTTATTTCATTTTTTCAAAATACTTTTCGACTACTTGTTGAAAGACAATTTCTCTCGACAAATTACATGAGCTCTGCAGTATGGTCAAGAAATACTAATCGAAACTTAAGAAAATTATCAAAGCAAAAAAATAAATACTTGAAGGGCCCAAGGCTCAAACATATTTTCGAAAAATAGTCATCACATTGTGATTTTGAGTTTTGCTGTCAACCATCATGCATCCGAATTGAAGTGCTCATTTTAAATATAATATATAGATTCTTTTTTATTCTTATTGAAAGAATAAATAAAACTTTATCTCATTAAAAAAATATTCTTGTTTTATTGAAGATTTTAATGATTTTGTAGCCCGCAACTTTTACCCGTCACCTTACTTTTACCCGCACCCGCCGCGGCACCTTTTACCCGTGATCCGCGACCAAAAGCCAAGCTCAACCCTGAGCAACAGAAAACTCTAACTATAGTATTGATTGACAAGCTAGCATCGCTTTCATGCAGATTCTAAATAGCTTTCCGTAGGATCCAAGAAGTGGAACATTGGCTGTTGTGAATCACTGGTAGATGATAATCAATGAACTTTTTCTGGTAACTAAATTCTAGACCCTATCATTCTCAAACCAGAAAAAATTGGAATGTCTTGAAAAAAATCATTTCTTCAGGATTTTCCCATTACGTGTATATAAGGTCGATGCACTGTGGCTCATAAGTAGAGGCTTTTCAATTGTTCAGTACCTTTTAGTGTTCTTCATTTTTGTCATAAAAACCTCAAGTGGATAAAGTAATATTCAAGCGACAGCCACAAGAGAAAATGTTACATCTCTATGATGGTTTTAATGGAGTTGCTATGTTTTGTCACACCGCGAAACAAAAACAGGTGAAACGTGAAACAGCTGAAAATGTTTTTTCTTCTTCTTAAGTTCAGTCTAAAAAATTGGTTTACAGACAAGAAAGCGGACCAGCGCATGGTTCTTATATCGTGTTCTTATGTGAAATAATATATGCCCTGTTCTACTCTATTGGTAGCCAGCCTTCTCAACATTACATATTTTTGGGCAAATGTGTAGTTCGTGGTAAAAAGTAACTATTCTTTAAAGACTTCAAAGAATTGCTTTTTCAAGTTTCACAATCCAATAACAGCTCTTCAGCGAAAAAGAGGTGAAAGTATTCTTCATGTTATACATTGCTCTTTCAGAAGGAAGACTTTTCTCACAGAAAATCGACGCGTAAGACTTTTCAGTAATATTCTTTCTGTGAATATCCTATCAATCCAAGCGGAGTCTTACAAAGCATAGTTTTCATCTCTTTTAGAAGGAAGTTGACTCAACCAGAAAGAAGTTTCGTCAAGAAGAAGGATTACAGAGGATTGAATGCAAGCGATCGTTACAAGTTCAAATTGAAAAGTACGGACACAATATTATTTTTTAATTATTTGCTTTAAAGCAGTCAGTAACCAAGCCACAACCGGCGCTAGTTTTCTCCCCAGTTAAAAGTAGAGCTTTTTTCCAAGAACAACCAACATGAACAGGACTCAAAATCTCAGCCAAACTTTCACCCCATTTCGATGCTCACTCATGGAGGTCTACTTCCTCGAAGTCACCGAAAGCTTCTCTTATCATACTTTCATTAACTCTATCATTTTTTGCAATGCCTTGACTGCTTTTATTGCCTCGTGCAGCAATGGCGTCCTTATCTACACCATTTGGAAAACTGAGTCACTAAGAACCCCTTCCAATCTTCTGATACTCGGTTTAACGATTTCAGATTTTGGGGTCGCTGTCTCTGCACTACCGTCCTACTGCGTGCTAAGGTTCTCTGAAATGAAAGGGAATTTATCAATGTTTTGTGTGTCCGCTACGATTTATAACGTCAGCATCTGGACTCTTGCAGCGGCATCTTTACTCTCTTTAACTTCTATCACTGCAGACCGTTTCCTGGCTGTTTATTTTCATTTGCGGTACCAAGAATTGGTCACAACCAAGCGCTGCAAGGTGGCTATTTTTGGCATATGGATATCGAGTGTCATCATTTGCGTTTGCAGAGTGTTGGCCATGGGCGTGGCACTTGTTATTTGCGGAACGATTTTATTCACTTTTATAATTTTGGTCAATGTGTTTTTTATCTTTAAAATCTCACAAGTAATCCGCAGACACTCAGTGCAGATCCACGCCCAACAGCAATCAGTACAACAGTCTATAGACATGCCCAGATACAAGAGATCTGTAAATACCATGTACTATGTGATTGGTGCGTTCTTGGTGTGTTATCTCCCATTCGTTGGAACAATGGTTATCCACACCATTTTTGCTCAAAACCAATCGAAAGAACTGTATTGCTTCATATTGATTACTGCAACGCTAGTCAAGTTTAACAGCGTACTTAATCCATTCATCTATTGCTGGCGGATTCGAGAGATACGTAGTGCTGCCTGTAAAACTCTTAGAAGCCTATGGAAACCATAAACAACAACATCTGCGCCGTCATTCTGGATTCGAATGTGATTGGCTAAAGCTTGACTTCATCCAACAACCAATGATACTTTGATAATTAGGAATCGATTCCTGGATGTTCAGCTTTTTTTTTTTTTTTTTTTTAAGAACTCGTCAACAACTCAGTTAACGATATGGGACAATGTTGTCTTTGTTGTCAAAATATTATCTTTAGCACCGGTGTATAAGGCAATGTTTTATAAAATTACATATTGTACTTTTAATTTTTTTCCTGCAATCTTTCAAGTTATCCGTAATAGGCATTCGTATAATTCGAGTTTTCAGTCGTCAACCATTACTGCTAAGGGAATGAACTTAACTGTAGTCAGAAGTGAAAAAGTTGTTGCGAATAACAATGAAGAACTGGAAAACCAGGCTCTTACTCACCAGCACGAGAGCGAAAATGTGAAAAACTTCAGGGAAACTACGAGTCAGACTAGCTAAAGGAAGTTTAACGGCAGAAGATAGAGCTTTCGTAAAGTATAGTCATTTGCTAGAATATAATTTTTAAAAGTGTTTTAAAACTCTTATGTGACTTGAAAAAGTTAAAGAATGTTTAATCTATGATTGAAAAACGGCAATGTCATTGCTATCTTCAAGTCGTAACGAGAAATATATTCATCGGAAACTTAATCTGTTAACATTTGGTCAGCTACGATTTCAAGCTTATACGCCCCCTCATGTGAGCCCATACAAATTATGTCTCAAAAACGCGGTTTTTGGATCTTTTCTCAAAATATTGACAATCTAGGCAAAAAACAGAAGTGGATTCAGTTAATTCAACTATTCACGGACTGTATATTATATGGTTTGGATCGAATTCTATTGGAAAAAAACTACCGTACTTTTTGAGTTGAATGTACGCTATCGAATGTATCTTACAAAAGAAAATGCCTAACATAACCGGGGTCAAGCTAGAAAATGGTCTTTCCTTGAAATAAAACAGAACCTGTCAAAAAGAAAAAAAATGTGGATTTGAAAACCCCGCGCTTTCCTAAACATTTTGGTATATACTTCATAGGAAGTTGTTTGAAATTAGAACCGTATTTTCGCTGATTTTATAAGCTCGTACTATTCGTAAAGATAAAATTGTCAATAACACCATAATTAAATTAAATTAGACGCACAAAAATATAAATGAACTTGAAAACTATTATGGTTTTATAAAAACTAAAGTAATCATTCTTCATAATTGGATTTGATGGATTGGATTTGATGAATACAGTAAATGCATGAACACATCAAGTCTATGCTCGACTTGGAGCCATTTTTTCGTGGTCATTCAAGCAAATTCAGGAAAGGTCTGTCTGATTGCCTTGCGCTAAATACTTACATATAAGGAACAGCGTTTTCCACAGGTGACGTCACAATTGTGCATCATGGGATTGAAATGCGGACAAGCCAAGCCAAGCCAAGCGCACATGCTTACATGCTGCAACAATGTTTTGTAGTCATGCTGTTTCGAATTCATGGAAGAACTATGGTTTTTCGTGTGACATTCTTCTTCTTCATGTAATCGAAGCCTTTGTGTGCAATGTTTGTCCGCATTTCGACCCATCAGGGCTTAGCTAGATCTATTTTTAGTAACCATGAAAAAGTGCTATTGAACGTACTTAAATGAAATTGATTTCTTCACGACACACATCAGGCACTGACCTCGACAGGTGGTGGTTGAATATTGCATTTGTTCAGTGAACTATTTTTTTCTATTTTCATAAATGGGAACTAAAATTTGTTTTTTAGCTGCCGCAAGTCAAAAATATGAAAGGTACCGACTGATTAGTTTTGATTGACGGCAGCGAAAAAACAAATTTCAGCGTTAGCTCGTAGCTAGTGAGTTCGCATATAAAATAGAAGTAATTCGATTATCAAAAAGGCTAAACTAAAAAAAAAAAACCACACACGTCATTAGATACTTAGAAAATACCTCGCATCCCAGTCTCTTTACCCGCTAGCATTTCATGTGTTCCCAGTCCTTGTACATATAGGAAAAACTGAAGTTAAGCTTCGAATTATAATAAACAACGATCGAATATAAATCAAAAGACACTAAGGCCTAGGGCAAACGTCGAACTTTCCATGCACCGAACTCATTAAAAACAATGGATATCAGGTGATAATGAGGCGGCATTCTTTGATGTAATTAAGTTCGGTGCATAGAAAGTTCGACGTTTGCCCTAGGCCTAATTCACCATAAGTTTTGAATCTGATACATCACTTGTGAATAGGTGAAGCGCAAGGATACATCCTAGATCCATTGTTCCTATTTAGCCGTTCCGGATTATCAGAAGGCGCTGCATAACGGGGCTGTCTTAGAGGAGCTTTATTACTTATATGGCGTGTTTTTCGCTTGCTGATACAGTGAAATGTGAAGGAAAAGTGATAGAAACATTTGCTTGTAGTGTTAATTTTCAAAGTTAAGGTGGCTGACTACTTTTCAACATTCGATTTGAGCCCACGATTTGCGCACACAAAAACCGCTGAATAATCTTCACGATTTTATTGAAGAACCATACACGTTTTGAACTTCAAGAGGGCAAAACCCTCATATTTTGCACGGGACTCTATACATTTTTTGCTATTTTTCGGAATAACAGGTAACTTCCCATTATTTTTTAAAGTTTAAGACAATTCTGTTTATTAGGACAATGTAAAAAATTGTTCTGTTTGTTTTTTGCACGATTTTTACTATAACCTGCACACCGTAGAACCTGAACAAAAAAAAGTTTTTCCATTCATGTCTACAATAGTTTATTAAAACAACTTTTATCAGTATTTCATAAATATAATGTAAGTTACGTGTTCGGAGAAAATTACTCTTGTTTCTTCCTTAGGCCCAGGGCAAACGTCGAACTAACCATGAGCTTAATTTAGTCGAACCTATTACATTTGAAATAGGCTCATGCCTATTACGACGTTTGCTGCAATTGAGAACGACCCTATTGAATAGGTTCGAGTCATAAGTTAAGCATAAGTTCGACAAGCGAAGTCGGACATTACGATTCTGGAGCGACTTTGCGGCAAATTCATAAATTATGCGAAATAGTAAATAGTGAAAACAACCACTACCCCACCTCCCAAACACTCATTCCCCCCTGGTGAGGATGCGCTACACAAAGATGAGTGATGAACGAGACCGAGGAGCTCTGGATACGAAAATAAATTCAAAACTACTCAAACTGAACATGTCCGCGTTTAGAAAATCCTTGCCACCATACGAGACTATTGAGTCTCGTAGTTTTTGTTTTGACCAAACGAAATTTGTTTGCCTGGTTTGTGAGATGCCGACCTGCAATAAATGTGGCGTATCCGAGAGCAACGAAGATGAGCCGGGCTGGACGGCGGGCAAAAGCGTTGCGTACTGTGAATGCTGCGAGAGAGGGAAAAAAAAAAGAATGAAAAACAAGTTTTAATTGTGGTCGAGCGCTATGTTTCGCCATTACAAGGAAATGCATTAATCCGGAAAATACAAACAAATGTCCGTGCGTTCCCCCGTGCATTTTCATGTCCAATTAAAATTATAATAACAATGGATGATTGAATTAAGATCGACATTGGTTCGACGTTTGTCCTGGGCCTTAATTTTGGTTTTATGATTTTATGTTTTTTTTGTACAGAGCTTGATTTTTCTTCCAAAATTATACAAACGCATGTCATTCCGGAGTGATTATATCAAAAACCAGCTCGGGACACCCCATTTTCCTTTGCATTTTCGAAACCAGCATTAAATTTTAGGTGAAAAAAGTTTCGATTTTCAATTTCCTGCCTATTATTCAGTACCAAAGTAGTCAGCCACCTTAATTCGTTTCTGGAAGCATAAAATGTCAAATGACTGAAGAAGCGTCCCTGCAAGTCCGGGGCAGCTAATGATACGTGAACAAAATGCCGAAAATTCTAGAGACCTGCCAAGTCACACATTTTCCCGACAATACCGTTTTATACTGCTCGTCAAAATGCTCTGACGTACTAGAGAACAAAAACTGAACTATGATTTATTATCAAGAGTCCGTAATTGGCTTAAAGTAAACAATCTTGCCATCAACATCAAATTTCCAAACTTCATTCTTATTGGCAGTGATAAACGCTTGGACAAGACTATCCTCATCCAAGGTTGGCTGTACTCTACTATTGGAAATGTACCTCTAGAAGAAGTCCAGTCATACAAGATATTAAGATTTTTAAAAAAAATTATTTTTATTTTTATATTTACTAATTACAAGGGATCAGCACTCCAATAGCATTGGACAATAGTCCTAGGACAATATTTCACTAAACGTTTCTACCTCTAATTTTCACGGTTTAACAGTAAACTCCATTATCTTTTATGTTACAAATTTGGCCAATTTCTTTTTTTTAATCTAAATATTTTTGGAAAAATTATTTTTATTTTAAATCATATTAAAGAAATAACTTCACTAATTATGACATAACATTAATAAACTGCATGAGGAGAGTTTTTGAAAGTGCACTTCGCTCGAAAGGTGACTCGATTTTGCTGCGCATTTTTGACGAAGTAGGTGATTTGGAATCTAGACGCGCAATGCTTTTTTTTTTCAAAATGAAAATGTCGAAGTATTTTTTATTATCTTTTGTCAAAATCAAAGTTTTTCTACCAACAGCGTTTTCACCGTTAAGATATTTGATAAATCTTTGCACTGACGAGTTTTATTTTCATTATTTTCAAGTAAATCATTCCGCGGGTGAGTTTTATTTTCTTTATTTTCTTTTATTTAAAAGAAAACTGTAACTGATTTATCGAGCTGAAAACTTGGAGCTAGGATATATTGAGCTACGAAGTGGGAGACATCAGACAACACTGGGTCACATCAGACAACGCTGGGTGGCATCAGACAACACTGGATGACATCAGACAACATTGGGTGACATCAGACACCACTGGGTCAAATTAGACGACACTGGGTGACATCAGACAACACTGGATGACATCAGAAAACACTGGATGACATCAGACAGCACTGGGTCACATCAGACGACACTGGATGACATCAGACGACACTGGGTGACATCAGAAAACACAGGGTGACATCAGAAAACACAGGGTGACAGAAAACACTGGGTGATATTAGGCAACACTGGATGACATCAGACAACATTGGATGACATCAGGCAACACTGGATGACATCAGACAACATTGGATGACATCAGGCAACACTGGATGACATCAGACAACATTGGATGACATCAGACGACACTGGGTGACATCAGAAAACACAGGGTGACATCAGACAGCAATGGATGACATCAGAAAACACTGGGTGATATTAGGTAACACTGGATGACATCAGACAACATTGGATGACATCAGGCAACACTGGATGACATCAGACAACATTGGGTGACATCAGACAGCACTGGATGACATAAGACAACACCGAGATGACATCAGACAACACTGGGTGACATCAGACAACAATGGGTGACATCAGACCATAATGGGTGACATCAAACAACACTGGGTGACATCAGACAACACTAGATGACATCAGACAACAATGGGTAAAGTCAGACAATACTGGGTGACATCAGATAACACTAGGTGACATCAGACAACACTGGTTGGCATTATGCTACACTGGTTGACATCAGGCTACACTGGGCGTCACGAGAAACCAGTTACGGGTATTTATCGACTTGCAATTCACAGTTTAAGCAGCAGTAAGGGGGACACGCGGAGCGCCGGCACGACCAAAAAAAAATACAAAGAAATGTATGGGGTGACGAGGCCCTACAGGGGGTCTTGCGCGATCCGTCGGCAGCCGCGCGATAAGTCCTTACTGCTGCTGTGTTGGGAATCGCAAACGGAGGTTAAAATATTCCTTAGATATAGATGGACACCATCACGAGCATTCGTAACAAAACTGTGCGCCGACTGCGAACTCAGGTGTTGGATCGCCTGGATGCGGACTTTGCCTTCACAACATTTATGGAGGGAGATACAGACGAGACGATGACAGAAGAAAGAGCAGAAAGAATAATTAACTTAATGCCCGAAGGTAACTACCGGTTGGAGCTAACGTTCATAAAGTATTTAGACGGCGAGTGGATGATAGAAAAGGGGCGCAATCCTATCAGGGCGTCTGGTAAGAAGGACCTGTTTGTCTTAAACGAAAACACACGCCCGGGAGCATTGGTAGGAATAAACATGCTGTTCTACGAGGTTGCTTACCCGGTTACCGTAGTTATTTATGCTGCTTACGAGATCAAGAAGCCGGATGTTAAAAAGTTGAAGCCAATGCGCCATCCTGGTAACTGCGTAGGAAAGCTGGTTAGAGAGTTCTTTGAGGATTCCTCTCGTGGTGGTAAACTGACTTTAAAGAGAAGAGAAGCCATCAGGAAATGGGAAAAAGATACTAATAGGACCGGAGGGTCGATAGACAACATCAAGAAGTTAGAAACGGCGCTTGAGAGGCGAATCCATGTGAAAGATATCACCGACGGCTTTATTTACTCCGGAACGCACAAATATGGGGGCCGCGGTGCGCCTATAGTCATCTACCAGCATAACGCACATGCGTGGCGCGAACTGCGGTTCCCAAGGAAGAAGGAAACGAAGGTCTATAAGAATTCTCCATTGGCAGAATTAGTTCATGAGAATTCCATATGGTTAATGGACGCGGAGGGAAGTCAATTTATGACGCAAGACGGCACTTTGTATCGACCCGAAATTGAACAGCTGGGCATTCAAAGCGCCTGTGAGACCTTAGGAGAAGACTTCTCTGACGAAGTGCTTAGCTCCCGCAGTTTGGACTTCTTAGCGGCCAAAAAGAGAAACGGGTGGAAATCCACACCGGAGGAGTTCAAAGATATAGCTAAAGCTTGTGTAGAACACGGTCACGGTGGTCTTTGGAACATGGAGTACGACGAAGACGAGTACGTGTCTCTGGATATGAAACATTGTTACCCCGCAAGTTTTAAAGGTCTAGGGGATTGTAAGGAATATTACGACCGTTACGGACATCCAGACTCCCAATTCTTCCATGTTGCGTTGGATGGTCACTACGACGCCCCAGCAACGGGGTTCGTACGGTTGACCAGCTGGAAATTTACGAAAGACTTACATCCAATAATCTATGCGTGGTACGGAAAGCACCTGCAGGAGAAAGAATGGATACCCATACCCCTATTGAAGTTCTTTGAAGAGCGTAAACTTTTAAAATACACAGCGCATGAAGCCATACTTTGTCACAGCGCCTTTACGCAATGGCTCTCGGAGCATAACCCCACAGCGCGCGTGGTCATAGGTAAATTCACGCAGGGCGCAAAAGAAGGTGAAAAACATATGCAGCGTCGCCTAATAACGGACGAAGGTGAGCTAAGCTTCCTTATAAAGCGCGCGCATGATGAAGGAACAATGGTATCCGTGGAAAAGTGGGATTACCTTGTAGATGATAAACTACACAAATGGAATGCTTTGTGTTACTACCAAGACCACAGGCCGCAATATTACCATCTGCGTGCCAGCATGTTAGCCTATGCGCATATTAACCTTCTCGCGATGTTACTGCGGTTTGACAAAGAGGACATCCCGCGCGTAGCCACGGATTCCTCGTACGTAAAGCCCGAAGTGTTAGAGAAGATGAAAGAATTTTACACCGAAGATGAGTTGGCGGAAAGTGGTCAATGGCGTGTCAAAGATGAAGAAATAAAAGCTTGGAGAGAACGCGTAGAATATCACGGAGAACACCTCCGGGGCACCGTAACGCCGACGGAAGAGCCATTACCGTCGGTTGCGGACCCAATCTCTTACCAACGCTTCTCTTACCTCTACGGTACGGGAGGCAGCGGTAAGACGACGCGTGTGTTAGAACTCTTTCCTAAGATAAAGGTGCTAACGCCAACGCACCGTTTGGAAAGGGAACTCTGCGGTATGGGTTACAACGCGCAAACTTACCACAGCTTCTTTCGCTGGAATGGACAAAAGTGGGTGCCAGAAGCCATCCATGACATACCTCCGGTGATACTTTGGGATGAGATTTGCACCGTGCCTTTGGAAATCCTGCAGGAGTTCGTAGACTTCCTCCGCGGAAAGTGCCAAGTTGTATTTGCCGGAGATCCATGTCAACCACCTCCTATAGCCGGAGAAATGCCCCATGAATGGCTAAAAGAAATGGTAGACTATCATGAAGAAATTAACACCGACTACCGTAGCAAGGATCAAATAAGAAACCTGAAAGAGGAATTGAGGGGCCTTAGCGACGCTGAACAATCTAAGGTGTTACGTAAGAGAGTACGAGCGAAGTCTTACGAAGACTTCCTTTACTCATGGCATCCAAAGGATTTGGTGTTAAGCAGCAAACGCGCAGCACAGTCTCGCATACAAAAGGATTTGCTAAATATACACCAGGAGCGGTTTCCTAGTCATTTGGTGCCCGTTTGTTATAAGCCGCGTGACACCCGCATGCAAAAAAGAGACGTCTTAGTACCAGGCACGAATGTTCGACTAGAGAACGCAGTAACGCACGATAAAGCCTGGGTACCCATAGAAAAGGTGGAAAAAATAACCTCCCATCCAGACTGGCGCTTGGGCTATTGCATGACAGTCCACAGCGCGCAAGGGCTTACCATAAAAGAAACCTTATGGATCATAGACCAGCGGCTGTGTTGGAGCAACCTTATCTACACCGCCGTAAGCCGCGTGGAGTATGCCAAACAGTTGAAAAGAGCCTGGGGGCCGCAGCTGCGTTACGATAAGACGCCAGAGGACGTAGCTAAGGAGAACATTGCCAAGAAACTCCTTCGCTACAAGCGGCACGACGAAGAAAAAAATATGACGTTCGACCTATGCGTGGACGACGTCTATAAGAAAGGGGCAAGGTGTGCCAAATGTAACATACCGCTACTATGGAGGTTTGACCCAAATGACGATCAGCAGTTCTCCGTGGATCGCATAAATAATAAACGCGGGCATTGCAGAGGCAACGTAAGGCTAACATGCCTAGAGTGTAATCGGGCGCGCGGAGCAGCGCTACTCTGAGTCTTTGGGGACTATGAGCAGCTCTTCCATGACGAATCCGCGACTTGGGCCATTTAGGTAATACAACACGGGTTGCCCTTCCTTGGTTACGGACTTCGAAGTCTCATACGTTTCCAAAGACCAGTTAGGATCCGTGGCTCTCTTACTGCCACCTTCGAGTTCCCCCGGCTGATAGAGGTATCTGACCACTATGTCGCGGGGGAGCTTTTTTTCCTTCAGTCCGACCGCCCTCGAACTTCTGACGTAGGACTTGTGTTCCACGTGTTTCTTTTTTATGGCATCCTTGGGTTTCATTCCCGTAGCCCTGGCCGCCTCGTTATTTAAAGCCGCGATGACCTGGGGGAGCCGCTGAGTCCATTCCCTGTTGTGTTTGGAGGGATCTTCCAGCTCTTTCCAATACTGGTATCCAAAGAGGCGCTCGGCCAGGGTCTTATTGAATCTTTCGACAATGCTCTGACCCCTGTGGTACTCAGCTTCGGCTCTCCTAATCTTGGTGTCGTGGTCTTTCAGGGTCTTGGTAACCACGCCCATGAACTCTGTCCCCGCATCCACTTGCAGCAGCTTAGGCCATTTCAAGACGCGCTTATAAATCCTACCTAGGGCTTCTGCGACTTCTCCAGAATCCTTGCTGGTTATGGGTTCGGTGTCCTTATATCTGCTTGCGATATCGACTACGGTCAAAGCGTATCTATAGGTCTTTCTTCTTACCTTGTCGTGTGGTAAGAAAAGCAAATCTGCCTGATGAACTTCATTGGGGGTATTTATGGTAAAGCTGGGTCTGGGAATGTACTTGGGCACGGGAAGATAAACCTGCCAGAGGGTTTGTTTTCTTAACCAGTTCTTAGCCGTTTCTTCTGATACCCTGGCCGCGGTCGCGAGTTACTTGATGGCTGACGCTCCTTTCCAATAGCCTTCAGGTCCATAGTAAATCCTTTTAAGTTTGTCCTCTACGCGGCCCATTATATGAATTCCAAAACGAGATTGATCTTGCGTCCGTTAAAATCCACCGTCTCTCCGTCCACTTTAATGGTGATGTTTATGCTTTCTACCAAATTAGACAAGTCATAGCTTAAAGAAATGGGATTGTATTCTACCAGGTCAAATGGATTACCCTTAGGTGGAAACTTGGACATTAGATTACTGGGTCCTTCATTAAAGTACGAGCTTACTAGGCTGCAGTAAACTTCGTAGTTAGCGGGAACTTTCCATTTCACGTCAAGTTGGCCATTGATCGTGGTACTAGTAAGGCCCAGGAGTTCTACCAATGAACTGTCCTTTAGACTGGCGCTTCCACTATTTTTCTTGAATTTCATTTCATGGGGTAATCCTGTGGTAAGAGTATATCCATGCTTTGCTAGCTCCTTAGCCAGTGTTATAGGGGTGTAATGGGAATCTGGCAACTTTGGTTTGGTGGAAGTCACAACGACAAAGCCGCCAATCAAATTATACCAAGAATTGTACAAAGAGCAACTAACCAACCTTACCTTATGAGCTTTGATGGGAGGATTCAGAAAAGTAGTAAAGTCATTCTCGTCGCTTTCCAAAAAGACGATCATTATATTAGATACGCCAAGGCCACGCCTCCCGCCAGCCCTGCGATTCCTACGAAGACCAATTCATTGTCTTTTTGTTTCTTAGAAGGCTGGTAGTAATTCTTAAACTGAGGCTTTTTTAAGCTAAAGTTGGGGTGTGCTTGCGCATAGAGCTTAAAGGCGTAGTCTGTATTTTCGAAGTTCTTATCCGCCTGCATCTTGTCTTGGTAATTCTTGTCCAACCAATCCCTGTAAGCTTGTCTTTTTTCATTCCAAGCTGCCACGTCCCGCTGATATTTCTCCAGCGCTAAATCATGCCTTTTCCTTTCGGCGGCTAAGTCTCCGCTTTTGTCGCCTCTAACTAATCTATCCAAATATTGACCGCCATAATTAGCTCCAGTGAATGCTAAAGCTGCGACGACTCCACCTACGACCACGCTAGCCATTATATATTACGCCGTAGGCAGGTACTTTTCCTTTCGTAGGTAATCCTTTAGCATGATAGCCCCGCCTACGGCAGCGGTCATCTTAGCAAAATTAGCGAAGCTCTTGCTTGGGTCTTCAGTAAAGTCTTCTTTGAGCACTTTCTTACCTACCCAACCAATACCCGCAACGATGGAAGTAATAATAGCTGCTTCTTCAACAGTTTTCAACAACGCGGTCGACATTATATTACAAAGCGAGAAGGTTATTCCATTACGGGTATTTTGCTTCTAGGCGGCTCCTGCACGGGTGCGCGATATGTTGCGGCCTCCCACTTTACTTTTGGCTTCGTAGCCCGCCATTGTAAGTAGAGGCTGCCTGCTGCTATAGCAATTCCTATCGCGCCGATGACGTAGCCGGGATTCCAAAAGGATTCCTCTTCTTCTACCTTTTCCTCTTTTTTGGCTTTGTTCTTTTTGTTCATCTCTGCGAGCTTCTTCCCCGCGGCAACTCTGCCTGGAGATTTAGCCTTGGTAATCTTGGTATCTTCTACGGGTGGTTGTTCTTCGGTGCCACTCATCTTATATCTAAGGACTTGAAGGACTTGACAAGTAACTTAATAATGACTTGGCAATGACTTAACGGCGACTTGACTAAGTACTTGAGAATGACTTAAGTAAGTACTTGATGACGACTTGACAACGACTTGACTAAGTACTTGAGAATGACTTAAATAAGTACTTGAGGTGACTTGACTAAGTACTTGAGGCGACTTGATCAGGTACCTCAGTAAGTGCTGCCTGGAAGACCTTTTCGACTTCTCTGTCCTTCTTGAAGTCCTTCCAAGATGTTCCGAAGGAACCTAGTACCTCCTTCAAGTCGACATGCTGAGCTACGTGCAAAGCCGCAGAGGCGACTGCCATTAACTTACCGCACTTCAAAGACAACCAGCCGCAGGTTATCTTAAGTTCTTGGGCGATGACATAGTCCTCGCTTATGTCCTTCTGTAGTTGCTCCACGTCGTCTATGGGCAGTGCAAGTCCGAGGAGCTTGGTGGCAAGTCGGATGGCGGAATCGGCTACGGCGTCCGTGGTCTTACTTGCAAGGGCAGCCTCGTACCTCTTATGGAACTTTTTGACTTCCTCTTCTGACAACTTATTAACCTGCTCATGGGTAAGTTCCTTGCCTATCATTTCTTTACACTTCCCAGATGACACAAGGATGTTAAGTTGTTCCTTAAGGTTACTTTCGTCTAACTGTGTGGGGACTTCATCTAAGAGCTGCTCAATATCCATATACATTAGGAATCATAGATTCCAACCGTGTAGGGAAACCTCAAAGAGAAGATCATCTTGGAATGTTGGTGCGTTTTTAAATGCCGCATGTATTCGTGTAACTGTTCCTTGCTTATCTCGCCTCCATAGTCGCTTAAGATGGTTTCCAGATCAGACTTACTGGGCGTGTAGAAGACGACAAGCGATCCTATGTTTTCCCTGAAGGGCTTAGAGACACTGGTAAGCTGCTGGGAAAGCAACCAAACGCTGATATTGTCATGCCTACCGCTGAAGGCAAGCTTCACCAACTCCGAAGTGCGTCTTTTTACGTCATCCCCACAGGCAATGTCATCCAATATGAGTAAAGTCTGTGTATTCTTGGGGAATTGCTTATGCCAGAACTTCAAATGGCTGGATAACTCATTGGGGTCCAAAATATCCACAAAGAAGTCGTCATCTTTCACTCCTATGCCTTCCCAGGTGCGGTTATTCACATAGGTGGGGCAGAGCAGCACGATGTAGTCGAAACGGTATCTAAAGGGTCCTAATAGCTGCTCCACTACGAACTGCGTTTTGCCGCAGCCGGTGGGTCCTACGATCAGAGCATTGCAGGGAATATGGTTCGGATCCATTATATATACGATGGACCCAGTGGACGCAGTAAGAAGAATTGCCGGCGACGCAAAAGATAAAAGAGACACCATAGAAATGCAAAGGGAAGAGATCGATCGGCTGCGGGAGCGCGTGCAGGAATTGTATGATGAAATGTGCAGTCTGAAGCGCGCGGAGAGGTTTGGTGCGCTTTTGACGATGGCGGGCTGGGCTAAGGAGTCCGTTAAGGACTTTATGCGATATCCCATATAAGGGCTATTAAATCCTTATTATATATGGAGTGTGAGCGGTGTAACAAGGAGTTCAGCAGCAAGCAAATGTTAAACTACCACCTGGAAAAAAAGGTGTGCGCTAAGAAGGCACGCGAAAGGCGTTGTAAGGAGTGTAATCGCCTCTTTAGCAGCGCGCAGATGTTGGATTACCACGTGGATAACCGCGTTTGCCTAAAGAACGTATGTGAGCGCTGCGAGGAGGACAAGAACGATGAATGGCACCGACATCGATGCCGCGGTAATTACGACCTGCTGAGCGTGGCTTGCGAGGAGCACGGCAACGTTGCTGCACGATGCTGCCCAAAGGAAACCCAAAGGAAGTTAACGCGCCGGAAGAAGGAAATTGACCAGCGCTTTGCGGAGTTTGACCTCGTAGAAGGCGTAAGGTGGGAAAACAGGGAACATTGGGAGGCGCTTTGTGAGCGCTGCGGCTGTCAAAGAAGTGACCAACATATTTGGCAGTGTTTGTATGAGGGTCAAGGCGGTTTTGAAGAGTACTTAGATCGCTTTGAGGCCTGGCATGCCAGTAATGAGGCTGCAAGGAAAGCCCGTAATGATTAGTAGGCGGCTTAAAATAGTAAAGCAGGGTTTGTGCAAAGAGTCTCAAATCCCATTCTTATTTTTATTTATTATTATTAAGGATAATGAATAATAATAAATAAAAATAAAGACCCCTTTTAAGGGCGCTTGCATGATCTAATAATAATAAATAAAGATAAGAACCCCTTTTGAAGCGCCTGCGATATCCGCTGTAGAGCTGTTTAAAAGACACTTCAGAATGTTAAGTATAAGGTTATTAAATTGTTAAGGATATACGTATGAGTCATTTAAAAGACACTTCAGAATGTTAAGTATAAGGTTGTTAAATTGTTAAGGATATACGTATGAGTCATTTAAAAGACACTTCAGAATGTTAAGTATAAGGTTGTTAAATTGTTAAGGATACTACTTTTCTTAAAGAAAGAAATAACCTCATTCTTAGGTGTCTTTTGAAAGTAACATGCATATATCTTTAACAATTTAACAACCATACACTTAACATTCTTAGGTGTCTTTTAAACAGCACATGCATATGCTCCCGTAGACCTATTTTAAAAGATACCTCAGAATGTTAACAATAAAGTTAAAAATACGTTATATGGTGGTTAAGATACACTTAAGTATAAATGAACTGTTCAATGTGTAAAAAGGTGTTCAGCACCAAACAAAGACTACAATACCACGTTCGTCGTGGCGTTTGCACAAAGAAACCAATTAGTAAAGTTCGTAAGGATTGTGGTAAAGAATTCAGCACCGTTCAAAAGATGCGACAACATCAAGACAAACGCATTTGTGGGCTTTGTAAGGGCTGTAATAAGGAATTCCCTAACACCTCCGAGCATCTGAAAAGGGGCGTCTGTGAACAAAGCAGACAGTGTAGTTTCTGTAATAAGATACTAAGCAGTCGTCAGCGTTTACAGACGCATCGGAAAACACATGAAGTCAACTATCGATTTCTCTTTGGGGCGTATGACCTAGAAGGCGTGGATTGCTACCAATGTGCGGATTTGATGAGTCGCTGCCCGCATAAAGAGGATTACTTAAGGAATCGCATAGATTACCATAAGAAGATAGTCCGTACTTTCCCCTCTTTCGAACGCGCCGAAGGCGTTCCGTGGACTAAAAGGGAGTATTGGAGGCAGGAGTGCGATCGTTGTGGTTGCATCAGAGAAGAGGAACATATCTTCAACTGCCTCGACAAATAAACGTCCTTAACAATATAACAACCTTATACTCAACATTCTGAGACCCTTTTAGAATGGGGTTTGTGCAAAGAGTCTCAAATCCCATTCTTATTTTTCTTGTTGTTTGTTAAGTATCATCAAAACAACAAGAAAAATAAGGACCCCCTTTAAAGGTATATGCTAGCCTACGCAGCCGCATTCTTTGGAGGATTCCTAATCGCCCTTTCAATATATGGACTGTATCACGTGCGAACTACCAGCCGATTGCATTACGCCCCCAAAACCGCGTAAAAAATACACCTGCCTTCATTGCGGCAAGGTATTCCTGGAATGATCCTTTGTGGGGCATTGGTGTTCCGCGGATCCTAAAGCGCAGCGGACCCTATTAGACATTACGAATGCAGAGGACTCTCCGGCTCATACTTAACCATGTCAAATACCCACCTGCCATCCTTTTTACCATGACTCATGACATGGGTAACGTCCTGCCCTTCGATGGCGTACTTTATTCTATCGGGCGCCCAAAGGGTGTATGTTCTTTTTTTATTCTTTAAGACCAAGCGCAGGCGGTCCAAGTCTTCAAAGACCACATAATTCTTTATCTCGTAGATTTCCCCCACCTGCAAATCCCTCCAGTGTGTTTGTATAAACTTTAACTCGTTAAATTTATCCTTGTCCATATATTCTATGAAATATCTTTGAGTGTGTTGCCAAAGTCTCCGAGGTTTTAAAGACCTTACAACACCACCTGCAGGGAATTCGTAGGTGTTCAGCATACGCAGTGATCTCCCTGCAGATTTCGTCGTAGTCGCTGCTTACGAGCACCTTATAGCCGTTTTCTTCATACCTCTGTAAGAGTAGTCGCTGATTCTCAGATAACCTGCCGTTGCCTTTTGGGGTCTTTAGCTCTATACAGAAACCACGGTAATGTGTGTGCGCATTCAAGATCATTAAGTCGGGTTGACCGCGTTGATATCCTTTCTGCCAGCACTTTATGCGTTTGCCGTCCGAATCCTGCAGTTCACCTAGACCAGGGGCTATGAGCATTTTGGGGTAGAATCTGCGGATGTAGTCCACCACCTTTTTATGCAGGTCAAACTCATTTTCTATTTTGAATACCAACTTGTTTGGACCGTCAAACCGCCTTTCTATTTCATATTTACCCGTCTTACGCAGCGCGGGAAGGACTTCTTCGAAGACCCAATCACGAAACTCCACAGCTTTGGGTAGTTTGGAGCTAAATATCAGTTCGTACAAACCAGGTTCGGATATAAACACGGCATTTGGTTGCGTAGTAAAGGAGCGGTGATTCGCAGCCCCTTGTAGATCAACCCATCTTTTCTGGTATTTCTCAGATACGTGTGCTCTAATTGCATCTCTAGGGCGCTCATAGCCCAACGCCAAAGCCACCTCCTTTGCTTTGAAGTACAAAGTTTCGCCTTGCACTATGCATTGCAGTTTGGTTTCGTTGTTTTCAAATACGCGAAGCATTGTATATCTAAGAAATATTTTAACCTTAATATGCAACACTCTTTAGCTGATTCATTTCCACGCTTAGCTGCGCGTCTGAGACGACGAAGATGTAGCAGTTTATCTTATCGCCGTCCTGCGCGTCAGTATTCTTTGTGCGTTTGATCTCCAATGTTATGCCATCCTGCGTATTTACTAGACGTAAACCCTGACCATGTAGGTCTTCGTCGTTAATGATGCGCATATCAATCCACAGCGCATACTTATCCTTAAAGAATTCCTCGGGGCTAATTTGGTCGCCAAACTTACGCTTTGCCTCTCTGTACACGTCTACAGGCTTTATTCCCTGGGAGTAAACCTTGTTTGAGACTCCGTTGATATTCACGCCGACGTTAGTAATGTTGGGGTTGTGAAAGGCCTCGGAGTCGCGCTTGCCGGCCTCGTAGGGTTTGGCAAACACCAGCATTAACCCCGTGAGACTTCTTCGGGGGAGGTTAATGCTTTGGTTGATAACCTCATCCGTCTTATCCAAGAAGCTGAACGTCTTATACATCACTACGTGGTCGTAAAGGAATGCCTTTCCGGAGCTGTATTCCATGCCGGCGCTACGGGCCAGCTCTTCGCTGTATACGGTCTCGTACTGCAGCTCTAAGTTGGTAATAGAGTATGGAGTCGTTTTGGTAAGTGCAGTGGTCAGCCCACCAATGATGTTATTAGCATCTGCTAAAGTTACTTCAAACTGTAACTCGGATAACTGTCTTGGGTAAAACACACCGTGATTCGTAATCACTTCAAAGTCCAGTGGTATGACATACTTAGCCCCATAGGCTGTCTTTATTCGCTTTGCGTCTGCCACTGCGGTTTCTCCGCTGCCGTCAGTAGGTTGCGTTTTCGTAGGTGTGCGGACCTTACGTAGAATGACACTACCAATTCCCTGCTCTATCTTTTGCGCGCGGTCAAATGCTGTTAACCACAGATCCTTATAGGTGGTATACAGATCGTACCTATTTAAGTCCAGCAAGGATTCCCCGGCGAACTTTACGCGCATCTTAGAAACAATGTTGCGACCCACGTTGTTAACAATAATCCTTTCGTCTGTGGGGTCAGACTGCACCGCTAAGTCGAACCTTAGCGCCAAGGTGCCAGGTACCAACACTAGGTTATCCGTTAGGCGGGGCACGCCTACGTACAAGGTTTCTCCATGCTTTGCGCTGCTGGGCGTAAAGGTGACCCGATGAAAGGTGCGTTCTGCCTTCAGTCCGCCAACCTGCTTAGGTAATGCGTTGGGATTTAACTTTGAGCTTATCATATATAATGGAAGTAGAAGGAACGGATTTTGACCCCCTTACCGAAGAAGGCCAAGTGTACATTAACGACGATGAATTCGACGCATGGACTAAAGGCGCGGATACCGACCCCCTAGTTTACGACGCAGCCTTAGAAAACAAGTTCGGTAGAAGGTGGAGGAGGTTCAAGGCCGCCTTAAATCGTATGTTTACGCGCAAAAATCCACACAAACCCATTCCAGAATACTTGCGAATGGAAGACTTAGGTCCAGTACCAGAGCCACCTACACAAACTTGGGCGGAATCGGTTACCGCGCGCTTAGATGAATCCTTGTCGGAAGACGAAGCTCCTGACTTTGACCGACTGGTGGAGCTGCTGCCGGACTGGGATCACAACAAAGCCCAGCTGGAATTCGACGACAGCAACGAATGGGGTAAGGAAATTATCGTAGGCAGACTTTCTAGGAGCGGCTCTAAAGTTTACGTAATTAGAGATGAAAGAGGTAGATACTTTAGTGACCCTAAGATCCCCCCCACCTTGAGAAAAGCCATAGGGGAACCCAACTTAACCACGCAGCGAGGCTCGACTAGGGAGGAAATGCGACTGGATTTCGGTAAGATCTTTAAGGCGGCAGCTAAATTACCGGTCTTTGCAGGCGGCCATGGAACATACGAAGAATTAAGGGCGCAAGTAGGAACGCTAAGTGAGTCACTCCAAACCAAGACAGAGGAAGTTGCTACGCTGAACTCTCAAAAACAGGAATTGGAGGCCAAGATAAATAAAATACGGACCTTACCAGCACGCCTTGCCGAGCAAGCCTCTTCTGCGTATGATTTAGCGGAAGCGCAGCGAGAATTGGCCGAGATTACTAGCCAAACGGAGGCAGTTAATAACGACTTAGAACGAATCACCAGGGAGCGCGAGGACCTCTTAAGGGCAAGTGAGGATTTGGCGGCTCTTAAGGTGTCTTTCCAGAATCTAGAGCTGGAAAACGACGTCCTCGAAGAAAGATTTAAGGAAATGGAAGACGAATTCATGAGGGGAAACCAAGCTACTGTTGAAAGTCATGCCGCCGAAGTTGCCGACTTTCGGCAGCGGATATCTAAGTTGTTAGATGAAAAGACCACTGCCGTGAAGGACTTTCAAAATGCCTTTAGCCGCTTGGCTGGTAAGGATGAGCAGCTAGTACGCATAGGAAATGAATTAATGGAGAGTCACGCCAGGGAAAGGCGTATCATAGCACAAATGGCTGAAAAGGATCTGGAAATAAGACGACTTCAGGAGACCATCGAAGACCTGCAGGGTCGAATAGAGCGGCAGCAGGAAGTAGCTGCGGACCAAACTCGCTCCGAAGAGGAAAGGGAGGCTGCTAGGAAGGAAGTAGGAGCCCTTGAGGTACGCCTTGCGGAATTACGAGCGCAAAGGGAAAACCTGGAAAGAGAATTAGGGCTTACCACCAAGGAAAAGATAAAAAGAGCTCTGGTGAAGTATGGAGTGCCGCTGGCATTCGCGGTCGCTATTAGCACCGTAGTAGGCGTGATCCTTAGCACGCTTAAGGCTACAGGCGCGGGCGTAAAGAAATTAGGCAGTGGGCTGACGGACTTGGGAAAAAAGATGGCAGCCGGCTTGCCTGGGCTGCTTGGTAGCGTTCTTAGCCTGACACTGAAGACCGGCGGAGAACTGTTGAAGTTCGTGGGGAATAACATTTGGATCTTGGTCGTAGCTATTGGGGTGGTACTCCTGAAGAAGATAAAGGGTTGATCTTATCCTTGTATGTTACTGGGGGCTTATCGTCGTCAGACTCCCGAGGTGTTCTCGACTGCGGATAAGTAAAGATGGTATTCGCGCCGCCTTGATAATGCGGAACTAGCGGTATTGCAGTCATAGTGCTAATGGTCTTATGATTCCAAACAGCATCCACCACGGCACCCTTAGACGTCGCGGCATTAAATACAACAAAGCCTTTATACTTATCACCTCCTGCGGTGTCGCTGGGGCGAAGTTGAAGCTTCGCGTATTGACAATTAACTATCATATGAAAAGTTGCCGGCGACTGATTTTCCCCACTACTATTTGAAGCCTCATACGTAAAGTGTGACGGGTGCCTGCTATTTACTTTTTTTCTATATGGAAATAGTGGAGTGTTGGTCTCATTTACTATCCTAAACCCAAGATTACAGCTATTGCGTAAGTTAACGTTAAGGGTAAACATAACCAATCCTAAACCACCAACCTTTACCCAAATTTCGGTATCAAACCACTCATCCCCTTGGTAATAAATCTCCCCTAAATAGTAATGAAAGCCTTCCTCCTTCGCGTGTGGGTTCATATATTTAGAGACTCATTACCGTAAGGGTGCTAATGGTAGCGTGATTATAAGCTGTATCCCTTTGATTTTCTATGCTATTTACCGTAACCTTTCCCGTATCGTCTACTCTTATCTGCAGCTTTACCTTCCCATGGCAATCGGCGACCATGTGGAAAGTCCAAACCGATAGATTTTCGGCGCTGCCGGGATTGGGTTCTACTGAAAAATGCGCAGGCTCCCTGTTGTTCGTCTTATTTCTCATAGGCTGCAGTATGCCATTCTCATCTAGAAACCTAAAGCCAACGTTGGCGTGGCTGGCAGATCCAATGCAAATACTGCATAAGATTAACTTCTTTCCTGAGTAGTTCAAGTCTACAGACATGCCCGTGACATCAACCCAAGATGCTTGGTTGTATTTTTTCTCGCCTTTGTAAGTCGTATAAACACAATCTACTCCAGTTACGTAGGGGTTGTTCATCGCCATATATAATAGCTCAGACCAATGCTTGCAGCTGCTAAGCCGGCCTTTAGTAAGTTATGGTCATATTCCTCAGGCGGCATAACCTTTTTTACTGGTTTCTTTGGTTCGGGTTTTTCTGCATGTTCCTTTTTTAATGGGTTTTCTACCTCTTTTTTTGGTTTCTCTACGAAGTGAGTAATGCCCTTGGTAGTATCAGAGTTCACGTCATTCACCCCAAACTTCATATCCTTAGTGGCTCGCTGCAGCTTGTTGTTATAACCCACAACGGAATTAGCGTTAATGACCAAATTACTTGGCATTAACCAACAACCGGGCGACAAAGCGTAATCCAGTCGCACTTTAGACTGCTGCACCGCTAATTAATATCTCTGCACCGATTTAGATATGTCATTTTCTATTATTGCAGACTCAAATAAAGTTAGGAATTCTTGTTGCGTTTCCTGTGAAGCGCCTTGGGATCCAACAATGGGGTTGCGGGTATTTACCTGCGCTCCCAGGATGCAGTACACGAATGCTTCTATGCTACGGTTAATCCTGGCTAGGTTTCTTAGACCTTTTCCTTTCATTAACACGAACGGATCCCAAGTGCCGGGGTAGTTTGTTTGAATTCTAGTAATTAATGAATTATTACCCTTATCACCACCCATATCACCGAACTCTAACTCATTACTTGGGTATTCCTGATGCCCGTAGTCGGCCGGCTTCTCACCATTGGCACCCCAAACGTAAACTATACCCAGCCCATGCGTCTTACCCTCCTTATAACGAAAATCTTTTTACTGTGGTTTGAACTCATTAATTAACCTTTCCAGGGCTGCGGCGGAGTCGTAGCGGTTATTCATTGGATCAAATGCTCCATCTCCTGGTAGGGGTACGTTAAGCTCCTTCAACAACCTCCTTACCGTAAAGGCAACGTGAAACCGCATAAATGAAATGTGGAACATGTCCGCGGCAACACCACAACCTTTAGTGGCAGCCCAAATAGCAAAGTTTAACTGCTGCGGCCAATACCGCATATTGGGCCCCGCTAACCATTCCCTGGCCTCTTTACCTGACGTATGCTTCAACATCGTCTCTTTAAAGATATTCCTTACTACTACGTCAAATGATTGCTTACCCACTGGAATCTCTAAATGCGTTACCAATTTTTCAAAGTTGTTTACGCCACCTTCAGCATCGTAAAATGGGTAATCTTCCTTGGTCATTAATAGATTCCTTGGAAAATTAGGTGCTTTATAAACGGGCTTATGAACGGGTGTTTTTGGGTGTAACTTTTCCAATCCCTCCTCCAAATCCTTATTGCTGTAAACTAAGTCATTATACTCTTTGAAGTAAATCCCGTCAGATCTGCTTTCAAACTTCGAGGTTACTGCTTTGGGATACAATTTCTTAAATGCTTCCCAATTCCAGTGGCTGTTATGCGGCTGCTCCTCTATGTTATTTCCAAAAGCGTCGTACATTAGTATATAATGGATGTTATACCATCAGCACCTCCACTTTATCCTGAACTTCCTAAGGAACCTAACGAATTAAACGCCGAGAACTTCCGCTTGAATAAAGCAAATTTAATCCTGGCTTACTTGGAAGGGCAAACACAACACTACGAAAAAGTCCGAAAAAAGTACGTCAGAGCCCGTAGCACGCTACATAAGATTGCGATAACTTCAGGATCCATATCTGTTGTGTTAACAGGCACCGGCGTTGCTACCTCACTCACCGGCCCTGGAATAGTCGTTGGAGTTCCTTTGGCCGGCGTTGGGGCAGCCTGTGGTATTATTTCTGCTGTTGCTACGGGCATTATGAAACAGTTGTCAAGCAAAATATCCAAGCATGACACGACAATAGCTCTATCAAGGGCTAAAGTAAATACGATCACTGACCTTGTCTCAAAGGCTTTGCGTGACAGAAAGATAGACGACGTAGAGTTTTCGCTTATCTTAGCCGAAGAGGAAAAGTACGAGAAATTAAAGTCGGACATAAGGAACAAAAAAACAGTCGTAAAAGATCTTTCCGAGGAATCTCGCAAAAAGATCTACCAGGAAGCGAAAGAAGAGCTTCAAAGAAAGCTTGCTCAGTAAACATCTACTTTGAAAAGAGCGTGACAGGATTTCGTTTACATATCGAACGACAGCGTAATCTTATGCCATAAGATTCACTATCTTCTTGGAATCCATCCTAACAGTGGGTGGTTGGGGTCGATTTCGTGAAATATTTCATAGATTACGTCGGGGTAATAAGGAATATCCTTATCCAGCCGACAAAACATCCACTCGGCTTTTGTCATATCAGAAACCTCAGGAATAGACTTACCGGTAATTTCAGACAAAAGATAGGGAATAGCTTTGTAATATTTCCCTAGTTTTAATTTTTTCAATGTCTTCCGTAGACTTTGCGGGGTTGGCTCTTCTAAGTGGTCTATGATTTTCTTCTTTACTTCATCGTCTAAATATACCGGTCGATAACCTTGGATATGACTCATCCAGTCTCGGAAGTATTTTATTCTTTTGTATGGGGTCTTCGTACGACTTCCATTGGCGTAATATTGCTCTTTGGTAGCATTTGGTACGGCATTACGAATATTCTTACCACACTCGTAACACTGTGCTGACGTGTCATCTTCTATTTGCATTTTTTTACCACAACACCAGAAACCCCGAGGCTTGGGTATGTTAACTTTGAATCTTAGGCAAATCGCACAGAAGTCATTGGTGAACTTTTTACATTCATGCATCGTATATCCAACAAATATTTTAACCTCCGTTTGCGATTCCCAACACAGCAGCAGTAAGGACTTATCGCGCGGCTGCCGACGGATCGCGCAAGACCCCCTGTAGGGCCTCGTCACCCCATACATTTCTTTGTATTTTTTTTTGGTCGTGCCGGCGCTCCGCGTGTCCCCCTTACTGCTGCTGTTTACTACATCTCTAATGACGATTATGGTCTGTATTTATAACTTATACTTGAGTATTTGCTGTGGAATGCTTTCTATAGTTGTTGGTAGACCTATCCGACTCTTTCAGATTGTTGGAACGAGTGAAAAACTTCAATCGATAAAGTTTCTTTACTCTTGAGTTAAACGTGAAGGCAACAGCGATGTATACACCTTGGAGGGTGTTGAATACGACGAAAGGATAATTGAAATACGCAGATTTTAATAAAGCTAAGAAGCCGAAGATCCACGTGAAGCCCATAAGAACTGCAATTTTGATGTAGATAGCGAAATGGCGTTGGTTCTCTCGCTGATGTGTTACCATCCTTGCTTGCTTCTTTGCCTTGTAAATAGCTTTTACAGTCAGGCTAAAGAAAACAGCGTTCCAGATTATAGAAGCCGCCAAGGGAAGGATGAAGATGAAGAGGTTGGCAAGACCATTGTTGATCCAGCATCCCTTTGGATCGCCGTACCTGATTTCAACGGCTCCTGATTGGTCGAGGATGAGACAAACAAGAACCAATACGAGAACAGGAAGCCATCCAACTGCAAGAGTGCGACGTATCTTCTTTCTTCGGTATTCCTTATCAGATGATCTGCCTGCACATCCGGTTGACGAGAATGCTTTCCAAGTGTTGAAAGCTATAACAGTCATCCAGGCAAACGAGGCCAGAAATGAAAAATGAAGAATTACTGCAATGACGACGCATGCTCCGTGAGAACCTGTCTGGCCTGATCCAATCAGCCAAAAGAAATGGGCCACCAGTAAGGCTGACGATAAATTCATCAGGTTTATACCTGGTAATGTCCTTAGTTCTCCAAACAACAGATAAGTCACCAACACAAACACAAGACAAACAACAGACAAGGACAGACCAATGGATGTCAGTATATGTAGGGCTGTGTCATTCTGTGACTCGTCAGTTAATTGTGTTTTAGTGTACTTCTTCGAGTACGTAGTACACACAATCACGCTTCCATTGGTGATGCTATATTCACCTTGGTTGTAGATTGTATTCGAAGCATTTCTGTAGACCGAGTTGTTTGGTAACATGTCATACTCGTCTTTGTCTAGACGTATGTACGTACCATTGCATGTTAATGTATTTGGAAGATGTTGCCTACAAACTGCAATCGATCCCACAGGAATCTGGTATCCATTGTGTTTTTTGGTGGAGTTGGCAAAGTACTGCTTTTCTGTCAGTAGTTCTTGTGTCTGGTTGATGTAGATGCTGCTTGAACCGTGTACAACAACATAATCTTTAGGTGTAAAGTACTGCACATCAACACAGGTCAAGAGTCTTGATGTTGCTTTGATCACTGTGAAGTTGTTAAAACCAATGCTAAAATCAAATGGACGAGTAAAGTTCAGTAGCATATGGATATTGATCCCAGGCAAAGATTCACGTCTGGTTCTTTTGGTTGTATCTTTTTCGATGTACAAGTTTGTGACCAAAACAACCATCGGTACCATTTGTACGTTCTCTCTCTCTACAAACTCCAATAACTGGGGCTTCAGCCCAAAAAGCTTGCTTAGGGAATCGAATATTTCTTTGTTAGGATAATCCTGTATCGTTCGTTCATTATTCTTTCCCGTCTTAATCCACATTGCAATGTTGTACTTGTTCAGTTTTGGAGAGAAATGTTTCGAGGGAAACTGTAAAACCTTTCGACGCGTTTCCAGGAAGATATCGTAGACTTGATCATCACCACACGAAGCCACGGTATTCATTGATTTGGTGGTTTTCGATGTTCCATCGATATCGAGAATAGCTGTAAAGGGCTTGTTATGCGATGCAACTCCTTGACTGAAGGATTTTAAAGGGCCACACATTAAGTATTCATCTGGAACACCATGACACCTAGTGCAATGAATATTCTTGAAGTTTACAAGACTCTGCTGTGAGAATACAATTCTGTATGGACCCCGTTCGCAACCAATTTTCTCTGATTCTCCAGAACTACAATAGTCAGGCGTTTCAGATAGTAGTACACAATTTCGTACTCGTTGCTCACCTACTGTCACTACTTTTACAAGGTTGCAACAGTCAATAAGAAATTGAACTTTTTGTTTAACACTGTAGCTTTGTGGAGGAATGAGCTGACAATATTCAAAGCTATAGCCGAGGCTTTTCATATCATGTTTTCTGACTCCATTGCAGAGGGCGCAGTGTTGGTTTTTATAAGTCTTGCCTGTGGTGCTTATGACAGGAGTTGCATCAGCGTAGTTCGATGCAGAAAGTGTGTCGTTGGTTTGACATTTTACAATCGAGTCTAACGAGGAGAAGTTTTGAGGGCAGGAGTCAATCATCATTATACCGTCATAGCATCGCCATTTCTCATCCAGTGTCTTTGTTGGAACAACTCCTTTACAAAACTGATCAAAGTCAGCACAACAGTCCTTGAAGCTGTTACAATATGGGTCGCAATAGCATCGATCTTCATCTGGATCTTTTGTCCCATTGGCTCTTTCTAGCTGACATCTTCCTTTACAAGAAAGACCTTCAAAGCAAGTGATATTGAATGGTTTTGTTGGTGTGGCTGCATTTCTCTCAGCAGTTTTCGGCGTCGTTGCTGTTATGTTTGATAAAGCTGGATCTGGATTTCGCCTTGTTCGTTGGCGTTCTTCTGAGACTAAAAGCCCTCTTTCAAAATTGATTGATTTCATTCCATATTTTCCTCGTAAGAATTGCTTTTCTTTGCTTGAAGCAGGAAGAAATTCGACATCCTTCCTCGCTCGTTCTGCCATGCAAGTTGAATTCAAAATAGATCGTACCAAACAACAAAAGATAAAGATGTACATCGCCTTTGTGGCTGTCATCCTTAGTCCTTGCATTACGTCCATTAATTCCGTTCCACAGGAATATATTTGTCCTTTAATTTAAAAAACGACGAGCCTTTTAAAGCTGGGGTGAGTTAATGAGTTTATTATTGATACGTATTCATTTGCTGCTACTGTCATCTCATTGCGTTGGAAGTTTCCTTTTCTATTTATCTATCTTCTTAAGTACCTGTAATCTTACTAATTAACAATTGAAATTTTCATAATTTTTTTAGATAAGACAGCTGTTCTGTTCCAAAGCGTTCACAAGGCAGGAGCACGTAAGCAAGATATGTATCTTAATTACAATCTTTAGACGAGTCTTTTAAAGAAGATATGATATCTAACTTATTAATCTGCTAAGTCGGTGGACCCTTCTTTTCTTTATATTTTATTCTATTTCGCGTTATACACGTTGAGTTATTTTAATTTAACAATTTAATATTAATTGATTCCCAAGCTCTCGGTTCATTAAAGGACCATTCTCAGAACAGATATAAAAAGTGCCTTTATCCTCAAACCATTTTCTTTTCTTTTTTTTCTTTTTTTTCTTTTTTTTTTATGTTCAGTATTTTATTTATTTTATTCTTCATTATATTATTTAGCATATAAACCCAAGTTGATGAATAACAATAAGAAGAAAAAGGAAACATAGTCACAGCTATAAAGTACACACACATGTATTAGAAAATTTGATTAAATAATACAAAATGATCAAAATATACTTACAGAGAATTTACAACATTCAAAGTTAAAATAATTGTGATAATTATGAAAATCACAGAGGATATTGTTATTGAAATTCAGTTATCTAAAATGGAAGAAAGTCCAAAAAGAAACCACAGGACTTATGACATTTGGACTGTCTTTCTGAACTATGAATATAATATATGATGAATATAATATATGATGCGGTGAAAATATTGTCATTAATATAGTGCAAAAGTACAAGAATCTGTTATAAACAGTATTTTCAAGTTAGGTGTAATCTTTTGGTGAAAAAAAGATAAAAAAGCATTGTAAATCGATTATACGCATAGTATTAATATCGATCGCTGTCACAATCTAAGCCTGTGTTTAGCGCCAACTAATATGGCTTATTTTTCAGATTTTTATAGCTATCAAAAGCGCTTTACTTTCTGAATTACGAATCATCATGACAGTGAAGCTAGCGGAAAATACAATGACAGCACTCACATCTCCTCTAGAAAAATAGTGATTCTTTTACACCCTTGTTTTAGAACAATTCCTAAAGCATTTACAGTGCGATAATTGCAAGAAGAAGCTTATTTATTTACACGCTTATCGAAGTAATAATTCTTGGTTTGCAATCAATCCCAAGAGAGCACAATAACAAAAGGGATGTCCGCCATGTTGGAAGATATAACATAAGAATTCATTAAAAAATGTTTTGTAAAATTCTTCCAACATGGCGGCTATGACGCCTATTGCAAACGAAAAATATGTCGAAATTCACTAAAGCTTGGAAATAATTATAATTTTACTTAATACAGCTGGATATGGAGCATTCTTTATCGTAAAACCAGAAAACGAGTTTTAAAAGGTCGTACAGAAAAGAATCCTCGATTTTCAACTTATGCAGAGGTGATTTAAAACAGTCCAAGCTGTCAGCCGGTTTTCCTCCCTTTCGTAAAAACCAACATTTAAGTTGCGTGCATAAAATATGCATGGTAGTGGTTGTGATAGTGAATGTAGTGGTAGTGAGTGTGAGTGAAAGCAGGCCCACATCAGCGAAAGCAGCCAAAATAATCAGCCTGCTATAACAAATAAAAAGATTAATGATTATGATTATCCTTGTGAAATTAATTGCTCGCATTTCATAGAAGCTAGAAAAACCCTGTTTTACTAAACAAGTTTTGGTGTAAATGGAGTATTAGTTTACCTAATCGATTTGATATACTCTAGAATATTTCCTGATACTTAATGCAAAATATTGCCAAATATTTGATTTTGACGACTCATTCTTAAAAGCAAATTGGCTAATATGTATGTAGCAAAAACATATTGTGTTTTGCCATTGTTGCCTTTGATCAATTCAAAGAAAGACCGAAAACAATGAAGTCAGAAAGAGAATGGTAAGTTTGATTAAAATGGCGGGAAACTTATGGGCCGCCGTTACCACCAAAAATACATCAAGAGTTTAGTTAAGAATGTTAAATGGTCTAGCTTGTAGTCAAATGGCTTAGCTAACAGTATTTTATCCTCACATGCATACTCATTACCGACTCACGGGAATTAAGATACGGAAGGTGACCGCGACTGCTGGCAATGAGCATGCGGAAAGCATGTGATGCGTCGTCAACCGCCACCAGGGGAGGTGGGTGGGGTGAATCTTCTACTCTCTCCTTAGGCAGCTTCCGACGGAATGATTCAAAGATCTGGGTGTGGTGCTTATATATGCAGGGGTCGCAAAGCATTACACCTGCACACCTGCAAATCAAGATTATCTCTACACAAACGACGAAGACGAAGAAATTGCGAAAAAGGAATAGCGTTAAGAGTGTGCTTAGGATGAGAGGACGAGTAGAGTAAATAAGAATGAGAATCAGTAGGTTTGTAATGGTGTAACACTAGTGTCAAGGAAAGTGACTGATGTATCGCTAACTTCCCACGGTAAAGTCTAAGGCAGGGTGAAAAGAGTTAACAAAAGAGGTGAAGGAATCTAAGTCATTACGATAACAAGAAGTAGCACCAATACACTCATCAATATACCGTCCAAAAAAAAAAACAGGTTTAGGTCCAGTATGCTGTAATTAGGACCCATCAAGGTACCCATAGCAACACCGTTTACCTGCCGATAATGCCATTGTTAATAGTCCATTAACTATGATAATACTGATCACCGAAAGAAAAACGATTAAGAGTAAGAACAAGTTCAGCTAAGCGTAGCAAAGTGGGAGTACTAGGCTCGAAGATAGGAGGAAGATCGAAAAAATGCTGAAGGGCACGAAGGTCCTCATCATTAGGAATGACAGTATACAAAGATTTGACATCCATAGTATACAAGAGCTTAGAAGAGTTATCAGGAAAGCGAAAATAATTAAAAATACTAAGAGCGTGATTAGTATCCTTAATATAAGTAGGTAAAGACTGAACAATAGGCAACATGAGAATCTAGACTCCGGTAGCTAGAGATGAGTTCGGTAGGTCATGAACTACAGGCAGAAACAATAGAACGACCAGGATTGTTAGCTTTGTGAATCTTAGGACGAAAATAGACGTGAGAAGTACGAGGAGTAATAACAATGAGGTTTTTAGCATTGGAAGGTAAAGAGCCGTCAGAAATGAAAGAGTTTACGATGTCCTTGACTAACGTTTGATTGTCAGGGGTAACATCCTTATCCACTTCACAATAAAAATCAGCGTCAGAGAGTTGACGTAAAGCCTCTAAGTTGTACAGGTCGGTACATCAAACAAAAACTGCACCGCCTTTGTCAGCGGGTTTGATGACAATGTCAGAACGATTGCGTAATCGACCTAAAGCCAACCACTCGTCCTTAAGAAAGATTACAATAGCTGAGTTTACGGTTAAGATTGAGATTAGAAATATCACGGCGACACTTTTTGACAAAAAATTCAAGAGAAGCAAATTGTCCCTCGGGAGGGACGCAATTGGACTTACGAGGACAGAGGCGCTCAAAGACATCACGTTCACAGTCAGTTAGAGTTAGAGACCGAGTCGGAGAAATAAGGCTTTAAGGCGACTACGGCGAAAGAAAGATTCAGAACCTTTCTTGGCCGGAAATTTATCAGATTTCTTAGCAACTGGAACGAAGTTTAAACCCTTGCTAAGAACTGAAATTTGAATCAGAAAGAGGTAAATCTTCGGGAATGGTGACACAGAATGACTAGACCTTACTAATGTTTTCCAATTTTTTTTTCTTCAATTTTTTACAAAATTTGTCGCGAATATATGGTTTGCACTTGGCATGCACTCTACTATCCTCATGATTATTTAAGCTAAATTACAATAAAAATCATAATATCGATAAGAATTCTACTTATGCTAAAGTCCGAGTGCATTGGTATTCAGCGATCGATTGAAACATGCTTTGTCGACTCGGAAAAAAAACAACTTTATAATTGTAAAATCATTTAATATTTTTGGGAAAAAGGCGCCACTAACTAAATGTAAAATATTCAAAATATTCAAAGACCATAAAATTGAGTATAAACATTGATCGCTACCGTTTCACTTGGAAACGACTGTAAATTATCTCGTGTAGAAAATAGACATTAAATAAGATTTATATGTTTCATTTAGTAAATATATTTATAGAGAAGTTAAGTACGTTTGATCGTGTGTAGTACTCGTCGTCTTGGCTACCACCTGGGCGCAGTCGCGAAAACTCATGTTGAAGGCTGGAAAGAAAGAAAAACACATGCAGATGTCAGAGTGACAGCTTTGCTATGGCGAAAACATTCAACTTTTCTATGGTTTTTGGATTCTGTTTGATAATAGTTTTAATTTTCAAAACTGCGAATCCCATGATCTTTGAAGGAAAGACGAGTTTTCATTGTGGAGATAATCGCTTCTCAATTGGTTCTCTATTTAGTGCAGAAAATGTTGCTCTCTCAGGGTACGTTACCAAGTCAGTATGGACTCGATCTTTGGTACACAGTAATCAAGTGTGCTTGGCAGAACCAGATTGGTGTGTTTCAGTCAACTTTGATACCAAAATAGACCAGGAAAAGAATAAAAATCTCTGTGAACTGAATAGCCATGGGATAAGACAAAATGAAGAATTCCTTGCAAATAAATTTCAAAGTAGAAGAGGTTTTATTTTCAGTCAAATTAGACCCGCGAAGGTAAGACATTTTCACTTTTTTATTGACTCCTTCCTCTTCCCTTTCTTCCTTCCTTTCTTCTTTCCTTACTTTCTTCTTTTCTTTCTTTCTTTCTTTTATTCTCTCATTTATTCATTCTTTCTTTCTTTCATTCTTCCATTCTTTCTTTCTTTCTTTTGCTTAAGACTAGTAATGAATTTATCATGATTTCCGAGCTGATCTAGAAATGCTATCTAAAATAATTTTCCCGTTATAGATCGAACCGATGTTCAATCATAAGCTGTTGTGAGATTATTCATTTCTCGTGTTTTTTTATTCACTCCTCTTGCAAAATAAAAGTAAAATACCGAGTTGTTCGTAGGTTTTGCAAACAATTATGAGCCTCAAACTGCATGTAATCCTATTTATCATTCTGTAACACTGCTGGAACCTTTGACAAAAACCATTCTGAAATTCCAGTTGATTAATTAATCAGACAAATTAACTTTGATATTGCTCTTCACTGATCCATCTATTCTTTTTTTTTAAACTTATATTTATCTCAAAAGACCTTTATATTCCCATTAGTTATATTTCCAAACTAATAAAAATATTATGAGCCGCCTTCTAATTTTTTTGTATAAATGTAATTTCTTAAATTTTATTTGCATCGCGCCATCTTACTTTATGACTTTGCACAAATTGCCCAATTCATTTTTTGAAGGACTTAAGGGTGGCTGAGAAAGTCGAAATGAAGTGCACACATGACAGCTGCATTTTATATTTGCGGCTACAGCAAGTAAAATTATATAGCAACAGAACAGGCCGATATCGTCCGACGAACAAGAAGTTACTTTATTACTTTGTTTGAACAAAGTCGGCTACTTCAAAAATCCAATTGACAATACTTTTCTGGTTTGCACTTCTAAGTCAACATACAAACTTCTTCTCTTCTCTTCTCTTCTCTTCTCTTCTCTTCTCTTCTCTTCTCTTCTCTTCTCTTCTCTTCTCTTCTTCTTATCATTTTTTTCAGTATGTATTCACATTGAAATTCATTTTCATAATTCCTTTTCTTTTGGTGAAAGTTGTAGATTCGATGGAGTGGATAATACATCTATTGTTTTACAAATACTCCCGACACTAAGTCGAGCAAACATCGGAATGAACCTGTAATGTGCGGAAGAGACCAAAATCAACAACCGCTTAGTCTATCAAAAGAAATGAAATTCAAACAAGCTTTTCCGTTTTGCGATGACAGAGCTAAATAATTTCCTATGACAGTTATCTATCGTAATTCGATTCTGGGCAACTCAAACTCTGATGTGTAAAGTGCCTCTTTGTGAAATTTGGAGGATATTTTTTTAAATATCCGCCATTTTAAAATATATACAAATTTTGAAACTCATCAAACTCTGATGTGTAAAGTGCCTCTGTGAAATTTGGAGGATATTTTTTTAAATATCCGCCATTTTTAAATATATACAAATTTTGAAACTCATCAAACTCTGATGTGTAAAGTGCCTCTTTGTGAAATTTGGAGGATATTTTTCTAAATATCCGCCATTTTTAAATATATACAAATTTTGAAACTCATCAAACTCTGATGTGTAAAGTGCCTCTTTGTGAAATTTGGAGGATATTTTTTTAAATATCCGCCATTTTTAAATATATACAAATTTTGAAACTCATCAAACTCTGATGTGTAAAGTGCCTCTTTGTGAAATTTGGAGGATATTTTTTTTAATATCCGCCATTTTTAAATACATACAAATTTTGAAACTCATCAAACTCTGATGTGTAAAGTGCCTCTTTGTGAAATTTGGAGGATATTTTTTTAAATATCCGCCATTTTTAAATATATACAAATTTTGAAACTCATCAAACTCTGATGTGTAAAGTGCCTCTTTGTGAAATTTGGAGGATATTTTTTTAAATATCCGCCATTTTTAAATATATACAAATTTTGAAACTCATCAAACTCTGATGTGTAAAGTGCCTCTTTGTGAAATTTGGAGGATATTTTTTTAAATATCCGCCATTTTTAAATATATACAAATTTTGAAACTCATCAAACTCTGATGTGTAAAGTGCCTCTTTGTGAAATTTGGAGGATATTTTTCTAAATATCCGCCATTTTAAAATATATACAAATTTTGAAACTCATCAAACTCTGATGTGTAAAGTGCCTCTTCGTGAAATTTGGAGGATATTTTTCTAAATATCCGCCATTTTTAAATATATACAAATTTTGAAACTCATCAAACTCTGTGTAAAGTGCCTCTTTGTGAAATTTGGAGGATATTTTCCTAAATATCCGCCATTTATAAATATATACAAATTTTGAGATTTTAGAAATTCTTAATCTCATCCTATAATTACTTATTACAAGGACAATTACAGAACTCGCATACGGCAAAATTATACCAAACGTATCTTTCCTTGTTTTTCACGTTTTAACAGTAAACTCCATAAACTGAATAAATCATAAATTTTGCCAACATTTTTAAAACCGAGCTAAATGTTTGGCAAAATTTTTTTTTTAAATTTACGTTAAAGAAATAATTTCACAAATTTGACATGGAATTAAAGTGAGGAGTATTTTTGAAAGTGTTCTTCTCTCAAAGGGTAACTTGATTTTGCTGCACATTTCAAATAGGTGATTTGGAATCTACACGTGCAATGCATTGTTTGGCAAAATGAAAATTTCGAAGTGATTTTCTACTATCTATTGTCAAAACCCAAATATGTTTTCACCGTTAAACTATGACGCAACTTATGCTATTCTTAGAAGATATTTAAAGAAATCTTTCCACGGATGAGTCAGCTTATTTTCTTTATTTTCAAGTAAAAGCTGTTACCGATTTAAGTTGAGCCAAAAACTTGGAGCTAGGAAATATTGAGCTACGAAAAGTGTTCGCTGATGATTGGCTAATTCGTTCAAACTATCTGAGAGTTCTAAGAGAAATCGCCTACCTAGTAATAGACTTTCAAATAAGATAAAATCGTTTAAATGTTGAGAGGATTTGGGTAATACAGAGGATTTTTGTTCGTGGTATACGTCAATGAAAGGTTAATATTATGGCGATTTAGGGAAGAGGTTTTTGATAGTTTCTAAAAAAATCCAGGCGTACCAGACACTATTTGAAAGATGTTTTTTTTTTTTTACTCTAAGCTTTTAAGATATAGCTTAACTTTCGATTGATAAATATACATACTTTCAGCTATCTATAGACCACAGACACATTTATTATTATTTTATCAGTGTAACCTGCAAAAGACATTTACGTTTCAAAAGGTTCGTCGCTTTTCTCATCTTTGGGAAAGTCCAAAGCACAATTTTTGTAAGGATATTTTTATTTTTATTTATTTTTTAATTTTTGAAATTTTTTTTCATTATTTTTTGACATTTTTTTAAGTATGGCTGTTCTTGTGAAAATGGCGGTACATGCGACAATGACTGCTCATCTTTTGAAGTCAAATGCCGCTGTACAGAAGGTTTTTACGGCACAAAATGTGAATGTAAGTAGCTCGAATGATATATGTTAAAGGCTTTTCTGTAGTAGTTTAAGATATTCATCATCAAGAATTTTTAAAAAAACTTTCTAACTTTAGATATCGACAATTGTCAAGGAATCACATGTGAAAACGGCGGAACTTGTAAAGACTTGGTGAACAACTTCACTTGTTCGTGTGTGCCTGGTTACACAGGACGATTTTGTGAGAATGGTGAGCTACAAGTAGATGAAATTCTCTCTTTTAAAAGAAACTAATAGCCGCCATCTTTACTTTATGTACATATCTCAGTAGATTGTGAGGATAGCCCAAAGCAAACTGCACGTGACAAGGATAAAGTCAAAGGACTAACTATAACAACTACTAAAATATTATTATTTTGGAAGCAAAATGTAATTCAGTTTACGGTATTCATTCTTGATTTATTATCTTCAGACATCGATGATTGTCAGGGGATCACATGTGAAAACGGCGGAACTTGTCAAGACTTGGTGAACAACTTCACATGTTCGTGTGTGCCTGGTTACGAGGGACGATTATGTGACAATGGTGAGGTGAAATTCTGTGATTAAAAGAAGCATTTTTGTTTACTTCCATATATGCTTGAAAATGTAAATATGTCTCAGTAGATTTTGGGGATAGCAAACCGCACGCCAAGGATCCAGACGAAGGCCTAAACATTTCCAGAAAATGCATTATTTCTTTTAAAAACAAACTTTCATTATTTCCATTTTTCTTTTCCTTTCTTTCTTTTTACCTTTTCTTGTCCCTAGATATCGATGATTGTCAAGGAATCACATGTGGAAACGGCGGAACTTGTAAAGACTTGGTGAACGACTTCACATGTTCGTGTGTGGCTGGTTACACAGGACGATTCTGCGAGAATGGTGAGCTAGATGAAATTTTTTCTTTTAAAAGGAACTTTTAGCCGCCATCTTTACTTTATGTACATATCTCAGTAGATTGTGAGGATAGCCCAACTCAAACCGCACGACAAGGATAAAGTCAAAGGAATGTAGCAATTTCTAAAAATATTATTTTTGAAGCAAAACGTAATTCAGTATATGATTTTGTATTCTTAATTTCTTGTCTTTAGATATCGATGATTGTCAAGGAATCACATGTAGAAGTGGTGGAACTTGTAAAGACTTGGTGAACAACTTCACATGTTCGTGTGTGCCTGGTTACACAGGACGATTCTGTGAGAATGGTGAGCTAGATGAAATTCTCTCTTTTAAAAGGAAAATGTCTACATGTGCATGTGTCAGTGAAGTTTGAGAATATGCAGATTAAGACTCCCGTTTTTCCTTCCCGCAAACGGCAAACGTGACCACGTTTTCATCGTTTCCCTACATTTCACTTTACCTTTTGCAAACCTCCTCGACAAAGACAAGTATTCTTTTGTTTATCTATTACTTGGAGATTTTTACGAATCCTTTTCACTATTTTAAAAATAACATTTAAGTGGGCAACTGACGTTTCACGTTTGCCGTAAACGACAATCTTAAACTCTCTAAATACCTACACAAAACGCACGCCAGGAATTTGGTCAAACGGCTAAAGAATTTTCAAGGAAACTTTATTATGTAAAGCAAAAGTTAAATAGTATGTAGTATAAATGTTCTATTTTCTTATATTGGAAGATTTTATGCCCTCCATGGTACGTTGTGCGTTGATATGAAAAAGCTAGATTAGGAAATAGACCCCAAAAATAAAGAAAATCGAACCAAAAAGCGGTACCCAAAGCAAACCTCTTTATGGCCACCTCATATTTTTCTGTTACTATAGATATCAATGATTGTCAAGGAATCACATGTCAAAATGGCGGGACCTGTCAAGACTTGTTGAATAACTTCACATGTTCGTGTGTGCCTGGTTACACTGCACGATTCTGTGAGGGTAAGTATCTTTAAGGTAACGAGGTTACTGAGCTATATGATGTTGTTGGGGATTTCGTGTGTCACGACTCTTGATTCTGAATATCCTGAACTTGCCATTCATGCCAGCTGGGAAACAGTGACATACATACATTATAAGATATCGATGACGTCTTTTGCAATGTTTCCCAACATTTTGTGAATATGTGTCTATATAATAAAAAGAAAATTAAACTTTGGCTGGAAGGCTCCAAATAAAAACTATCTACATGCGCAGCTAGCCAGGGCTCCAAAGTCGTTGAAACGTTCTATTTTGAGCTCGCAACATATTTACAGCCGGAGAAATTAAAGATGTTCTCCGATGAGTGCAAACTTATTCAGCGAAAGGCTCTTAAGGGAAGGTATGTAAGCACAAAAGGGACTTTGACAATTTCTTTCGGGACTTGATTTCAACTGCAAAACCCAATTTTCTTCACCGTATCTTTGTCTTTAGATATCGATGACTGTCAAGGAATCACATGTAAAAACGGCGGAACTTGTCAAGACTTGGTGAACAACTTCAAGTGTTCGTGTGTGCCTGGTTACACGGGACGATTTTGTGAGAATGGTAAGTGAAATGTCCGCTCTCTTTCGAAAGGAACTTATAGCCGCCATGCATCCTTACTTCATGTACATATCTCAGTAGATTGTGAGGATAGCCCAACTCAAACTGCACGTGACAAGGATAAAGTCAAAGGACTAACTATAACAACTACTAAAATATTATTATTTTGGAAGCAAAATGTCATTTATTATATGGTATTCATTCTTAATTTCTTATCTTCAGATATCGATGACTGTCAAGGAATCACATGTAAAAACGGCGGAACTTGTAAAGACTTGCTGAACAATTTCACGTGTTCGTGTGTGCCTGGTTACACGGGACGATTTTGTGAGAATGGTAAGTGAAATGTCCGCTCTCTTTCGAAAGGAACTTATAGCCGCCATGCATCCTTACTTCATGTACATATCTCAGTAGAGGGTTAAAGCAAAATGTAATTCAGTTTACGGTATTCATTCTTAATTTCTTGTCTTTAGATATCGATGACTGTCAAGGAATCACATGTGGAAACGGCGGAACTTGTAAAGACTTGGTGAACGACTTCACGTGTTCGTGTGTGCCTGGTTACACTGGTCGATTCTGTGAGAATGGTTAGTGAAATGTCTCTCTTTAAAAAGGAAAATGTCTAAGTACATGTGTAGCGCACGCGCATGTGACTCAGTGAAGTTTGAGAATACCTACACAAAACGTACGCCAAGGATTTAGTCAAAAGGCCTAAAAAAGTTTCTAGAAAACCTTATGTCCCGCTTTATGTTGCAAAGCAAATGTTCAATAGTAGGCAGTATAAATATTCTATTTTCTTATATTGGAAGGTTTGTGAGATTGGTAGGAGATTAACTTCTTTATGCCCTCCATGTTACGCTGTGTATTGATATAAAAAAGCTAGATTAGGAAATAGACCCCAAAAATAAGGAAAGCCGAACCAAAAAGCGGGATCGACCTGAGAACGTCGTCAAATAACTAAAAATTTAAATTTAAATTCTTCAAGTTGTGGTAATGCGCATGCTTGCGCGGCACCCAACGCAAACCTCTTTATAGACACCTCACATTTTTCCGTTACTATAGATATCAATGATTGTCAAGAAATCACATGTCAAAATGGCGGGACCTGTAAAGACATGCTGAATAACTTCACATGTTCGTGTGTGCCTGGTTACACTGGACGATTCTGTGAGTGTAAGTATCTTTAAGGTAACGAGGTTACTGAACTATATGATGTTGTTGGCGATGTCGTGTGTCACGGCTATTGATGATTCTGAATATCCTGAACTTGCCATTCATGCCAGCTGGGAACATTCTACACGAGACCGGAAATGACGCGTATAGAGGAGGCCACGGCCATGGGTAACTTTATACAGACATAGGTGTTTCACTGGGAAATACGCCACTCTTATTTTTTATACGAACTATATATATCCGGACCTCAGTGACATACATACATTATAAGATATCGATGACGTCTTTTCCAATGTTTTCCAACATGTTTTCAACAAGTTTTTTATTTGTGAATGTCTGTATAATAAAAAGAAAAATTAAACGTTTGCTTCAAGGTATGAAGTTTATAATTTATCTTCTCGTGTTGAAAAATATTTCAGCACTCGAAGATAAACTTCAGATCTTCGCGCCACCGTGTAATTTCCTCTATATATTATGCCCAAGCAAAAAAAGATCTATATTGTTCATGTCTACGACGTCTTCTTTTTGCACACAGCATCAACCTGTGACATTACGTACGCTACGTATTCAGTCAATAATGTCATTCTATACCCATGGACTAAAGCAGCCTATGCCATGACCTTCTGTACATGGGTACAGCTTAAAGACTCCAGGAACCAATACCCAGCTTCATTTAAGTACTCTAACCGTGGATTGGGATTCATGTATCGAACAGATGGGACTGTATTACTTCGTATAGACTCTAGCAGTATGTAAGTGTCATCTTTTTGCTGAGATTTATATAATGACATTTGTCTGGGTTTGCCTGCCATACAGTTTGTTTGTTTTTACGTTTTTACGTTTTTACGGGTTTTTTTTTTGTTGTTGTTGTTGTTGTTTTTTGTTTTTTGTTTTTTTTTTTTGTTTTTGTTTTTTTTCTTTTTTGAGGGAGGCACGTTTTTCTATTCTTTCAACTTCTCTCCTTTTTTTCTTTAATTCTTTTCTTTTTATTTCATTAATTTCTTTTCTCTTGTTTTTTGTTTTGTTTTTAATCTGCTTTCTGTCTCTGAGACTTTAATTCAGTGGTTGCTTGTGCATGTTGTTTGTGTGTTTGGTTTGTTAGTTGTTTGTACTTTGAAGTAAAAACTCACACACCTAACATTGGCATACATGATCACAGTCCCTATGCAACTTGCTTGGATGCTTAAACACCAGGCCGAGCAGCCAAATATCTTTCTACTTTCAATGCCATTTATTTACAGAACCTTAAACATGAAGATCCAACGAGATGGTAACTGGCAACACCTGTGCATCGCATGGAGAAACACAGACGGCAATGTGTCCAGCTATCGTAACGGACAACTCGTAGATAGCCGGCGGTCCTTCACAACTGGGGGCTCAATCGTAGGAACTGGGACTTTAAACATCTGTAGGAGATCTGACCTCCGTGCTGCATTCATTGGGAAAATCAGCAACTTCAATATCTGGTCATATTTTATGACCGCTAAACAAATCGCGAGCATGGCCTCGAGTTGTCAACCGCTGACCAGTGAAGGAGATTTAGTCAGTTGGTCTAAAGTTAAGAATACGAGAATGGATGGACAAGTGTCTAAAGCCTGTCCTGGAACCTGTTATGTTTAGAGACTATACCGCATGATTTGGGTACTGAAGACTCACTTGAATCAAAAGTTATCCAAAATTACAGACGTCACTACATCATCGGTTTTTTGAACCACTACCGGTAGCGATCAACATCTTCACACTATAAAAGTGTTGAAGAAACAACATTGAACAGCAGAGACAAATAGAAGTTGTTGTCTTGTAGAGGGAGGGGAAGGGGGAGTGGAGGGTGGGGAAAGTTTTATACGTTGACGAAAAGTTCAGTTTTATGTTTTAATTTTGTTTACAAATCAAGTTATCCCCTTATCCAATTTCAAAACGGTTTTCGATTTTATAATTGTTAGCAGGTAAAGAGTAATAAGATATGCACTATAACCTGATGTCAACAATTCCAATTTTAAACATTCCTATTCTTAGGTCGTTTGCGCCCTACGTTCAGGGACTCACCCTGGGGTATCACTCACCTTAGATATACCCGTGCCTTCCTAAAAGTTTTTAGAAGAAAAAAATAATAAACCGATAATATCAAAGATAAGATATCTGATACGTTCAACACTCAGCTGAAAATTAAACAGTGTTTTTATGAATAGAGATTACGTCAATTGTAAATCAGTATAGTCCAAGGCATGCACTGATAGACTATATATATGTCAGTAAATTTCATTATAACAAAAAAAAAAAAAAAAAAACCAACAAGGGCGGTTCCGGGGGGGGGAGGGGGAGGGCAAATGCGGGCTGAAGCCCCCCTACAGCGGAAAAAAACCCCGAATGAATTAGATGCTTTTTTTATTGTTTTCGAATTCCTTTGTGTTGACGGGAGAAACTCAATTAGCCCCCCTCAAGTCAATTAGCCTCCCCCCCCCCCCCCCCAACGTTTTTGGCTGGATCCGCCCTTGGCCAACCAACTACTTTAATAAAACAGTAGCAGATTTTGAAAGTGAGAATCCAATTTCTTTTTCAATTTTGACGGCTAGCTATGAATACCTTACTTGGAAAGACTCCCATGACGTTTGCACGGTGGAGTCATTTTATACCTACCACAATGCCTTGCAAACGTTTGTCTTATTTAAATTACCATCACGTGACAACTGGGGCCAATTGAATGACACCAAAGTGCGCAAAGGAATTTCACATAAGTGGCATGGCGATATAAATTCATTTTTTTATATAAATAGTTAAATGCTTCAGTTGAGCTGCTTCAATGCATGGCATTAATAATGGGAATGATCTAAGTATCTTGAGACCGTGTGAGTACATCTGGGCTGATCTAAGTCAAGCAGGCCATGGCAGGGAAAAATACGAATATAAATAAAAACGTTTCCACCCCCCCCCCCCCCCCCCCCACCCCCGAAATTTGATTGAGAAGTTTTGTAATTTTAAAATGCCAGCCCCCACCCTCTCCCAACTCACAGAGTGAACCCTAAAACAACCTCTGGGTTGATCTAAGTAAGGGCACGGCTAACTTACAGATTAAACCCAGACTCGTACCCTGTCGCTTCTCTTGTCTTGTTGATCTCAGGCTGTGGTTGATGGGATGGATGGGAAGGATTTAGTGAGTTCCCATAAAGCGTGAAACAAATGACGACTAGGTACGAGTCTGGATTAAACCCTTAAACAACCTCTGGGCTGATCTACAATAAAAGCATCGAACCCCTGGGCTGATCAAAGTGAGTGACTGCTATATCACAGATTGAATAGGATTCCGTAAGTTAATGACAATTTAATCCTTTTATGAAAGTTTAGCTTTTTTAGAAACTTTTTCTTCTTGGCTTTAAATGTCTAAAACTCCCTGTGTATAATATTAACCGAGTGGATAAAAGTCATAGGGTAGCCTGAGTCCCAATCAGCTGACTGCATGGAAGTGAGGCTGCTAATTTATTCAGCTTTGTTGGCAAAACCAAAATGTCGCTCCAAAATGGCTGATAGTGAACGAGAAGAAAAACTGGCTGCTGCCAGAAAACGGGTACGAATCCACTATCTTTACATTTGGATAATTTCTTTAGCTATCCTTCTTTTGCTCTGTTTTGTTAATTTTGTTGTTTTTTGTTTCAAAGCTGAAAAAATTTCAACAAAAACGGACGCCATCTTCGAGTTCAGCCTTGAAGAAGACTCATAAAAACACTGATGTTGTACCTACGAATTTGAGTTTTACGGGTTCCGATTCCAGTGCTGAGGCTCCTACAGGACATGAAAATACACCGGTAAGTGGTCCAACACTTGTCTTGCGAGAATTAATCAATCGCTGTTAAAGAAAGCCTTAAATTCATGGTTTCAACTAAGACGAGCTGTACATCTTCCACGTTTCAAAATCACAACATTACGAAACTTTACAATTATTTGAAATATCGTAAATCTTTTAATCTGAGAACAGAACTTATAAAGGTTCTTAGTTTTAAGAATTTTACTATGAGAAGTAAAGTCTTGAGAATATCAACCTGTTAAAAAAAGGTTTATTTACAGTTTAAAATGAAATAATATTTGGCGAATTCTGGTTGGCTGAGAACATTGTAAACCATTTTGAATCAATCTTGATATTTCTTAGCTATTTGTTAAATGCACCAAGTCAATCGATCGTATAATGTTTTAGTTGTAGTCAGATGCTTCATAGAGAAGTGATTTTGCACTTGATTCCCTTGTAAACATAATCATCAGATTTAAATTTTTTTATCATTATTCATTTTATGCCCAAATTTTCAAGCTCATTTGATATGTTTTAAAATAAGTTTTACTTGTCTATGATTAGTGGATATTTATAGGTAATATTAGGGTAAATTATACACCGTGAAAAGATGACAGTTTCAAATACCATCAGTTTTATTTCAATAGCTGTGTGAGCAAGATATCACAAGTGGTATTTCTGCTAAATAACAACCAATCAGATGCCAGTCATGATCACAGACTAAATATTAGTTTTAGCTGGGTCTTGCCTCATTTCTGGCTCAACGTTACTGGTTAGAATGACCAGCACCGAGGCAAAGATTTGACCGGACGTTAGCCCCAGTTCTGGCCGGACATTGTCCAATATTGAGCCATTATTTTAAGCCCTGCCATGCTATTATTTGTTTATGGTGTTTACTACATGCACCACAATTTTTTATCAATTCCTAAAAACGTCTGGGTGTGGGTACATACGGATCAAATTTGAATTTAACTTGTTGAGTTTTGCAGGGAAGAATACTGGAGAACCCTATACAGGGTAATACCTTTAAGTGGTGACTCTACTTTACTCACTTGAAGTTATGATGTACAATTTTCATATGGATAAAGTCCTGTATAAAAGCTTGGCATCATGCAATGCCTAATTATTTCTGTACAAGTGCTTAAAAACAGCAAAACATGATTACATACTAAAATTGAGTAACCAAATATAATTTTGTTCTATGTTGAAAAGATGGATGAACTGTACAAATGAAATCTACAAATTTCCATATTTTGCCGTGTCTAATCTGTACTGTAACAAGATAGATAATTTTTTAAATAGTAAATTCCGTTGCTAAGCAATAAGTTAGTTACCTGAGCATTTAGTAATGGCTTTGTTCAGGGACTGCTATGATTGGGTGTTGGTTGCCATGGTAATGCATAGATAGTACTAGTATTATATCATTAAATAGATAAAATGTGAACAAAAGAATTTGTTTCTTATATTCTACATTTGTTTGTATTTTTTTTAGGATGAATCAAATTTGAATGGATCCTCTAACCCAACAAAAACAGTTTTGGAGGAGTGAGTACTCATTTGGAAAATATTTTTTCCTTCTTGGAATTATTCATTCCTTCATTCGTTCTATCTTTTATTGTAGCTATATCTTGATTTTCTCTTTATTAATTTCCTTTTCTTTCTCTTTTTCAGTTCCTCTATTTTTCTTTCCTTCCTTCCTTTCTCTCATTTATTCATTCGACTATAATTGTATTCAACAAAATCATTTAAAACACCTCTATTATAGAGTGCATGCAGTAAAACCATGAAATAAAAACAAAGCTGATTACACATTCATTACACAAAGAAAAATACACAAGAGACCAATATTGTGTCTTTTGTGTATAAATGTTCTGGTTGAATGATGGTAGCTATCAGTCACTAAATTAATAGTACTACTGTATTTGTCAGTATTGTCTTTGTTTTTAATATTTCATGGTTTTAGCGAAGGACCATTAGATTTTTTTTGGGGGGGGGGAGGGTTAGGCAATTTATTTTGTGCAGGAATTTTATTCATGGCTCACGGCTGTGCAGCAATTTTTTTGGGATAATTTGGAATTTTTTTCTGGCACTATTCTTATGCACATTTTTTTTCACTCTAAAGCTGTGCTCAAATTTATTTTTGGTTTTTGCCCAACCCCCCCCCCCCCCTTCTCAAAAATCTAATGGTCCTGTCCCTTACTGCATGCACTTCGCTCTATTTGTGCTTAGATGTACAGTACAGTATGCCCACACTTCCTTTTGGTCATGCAATCAGCAATTATCGCCATTTGCACCTTCGACTATTTTTTTGAAATAGCTACAGTATACACTGTATAATGTGTAAAGAAAGACTTTAAAAAAGAAAAAAATTACTAAACATGGAAAATCAACAAGAAAAAAGTTGTGCTTTGAAAATAGATCATTCTTCTGTAACCACTTTTCATTTATTTGATATATGTACATGTCCTTTCTCTTGCTTTCAGTTCTTTACAAATTAAAGATAATTCCAGTCCAAAGGAAAAGACCTTTCCTCCTGTGATATCAGAAAACCATGTTGATAGAATAGCACCTGTATCCAATGGACGGTAAGGTTCAAAGCTTTATTATGTATAGTCTGCTTTCAGATGGATCACGAGGTTTTATTAAGGGTCTTAGGATCAGAGAATGCTGAAGACTAATCTACATTGTCTATTGTATTTTTTCAGTAATGGATCCACAGCAGAAAAGATTCGCCAGATTGTAAGTTGATTGAAATATTAATTTTCTTTTTTTTAGTTATACAGTAGATAGTGAGTGTCTTTACAATATTGTTTTAATAGGTAAATAGTTTATTTTTGTCGAAGAATAATGTAAAATAACAAACTAATAAGCAACATACAGTAGTTCATATCTCTAGGATAGATATCACGACATCACCATCTTCTTCATCAACATCATTATCACTGTCACCATCTTCATCACCACCACCATCATCATCATCACCACCTTCATTATTATCTGTCACCATCTTTATCACCACCACCATCATCATCATCACCACCACCTTCATTATTATCTGTCACCATCTTTATCATCACCACCACCATCATCATCATCATCACCACCACCTTCATTATTATCTGTCACCATCTTTATCATCACCACTACCATCATCATCATATAAGCACCTTCATTATCATCACTTGCACCACAACCATTGTGATCATCATCATCACAATCATCACCATCATCAACATTTTCCTAACCACCATCACCACCAAAGGTATCAGACCTACCATTACTTAATTTGATTACATATCCTTTTCTTTTCTTTTTCTTAGTGTAACCAGCTGAATGGACTTACAAATCAGGTACAGTATGAATGAAAATTTCATTCTGCATGTTCCCACATTAGCCTTATAAGAACTGACTACGTTTCACAGTTTTATGGTAAAGGTCAGTCATTTATGAATGCCATAATGATGACTTTCCATGGCTTTACTTCTTTCCTGGAAAAAAAGGAGCTCCATCTGTAGTCCAATATAAATATAATTTCAAGAAAACCAAAGAACAATGCTGACCATCCCAATGCATGGTTGAAGCAATAATCAATCTGTTACAAGCAGGAGCATTCATCCATCCGTCCATCCATCCATCCACCCACCCATCCATTTATTCATTCACTCCCCACACAGTAAACATGTAAAACAATTTTAAATTTTAACTAACTTATGTTCATATATAACATAGCTGATGTTTTTTACCCTTGTAAAATAAAGTATCCTGCTCTGTCCCTTGATGTATACCCCCTCCCTCCCTCAACCAAGGGTTCTAATGAGAATATTGGGATACTGTGGGATTTTGAATAAATTTGTGATTATTTTCTTGTAGGATTTCCTGACAAATGGTGAAGATCCAGTGATAAATGAAATAGAAGCTCTAGAGGTTAGTTATTAGAGATTTAAATGATTTGGATCCCTGTGGTTACCCTACAAGAGGAAGCCCAGTCATTACAATATAGAATCAACAGTACGATCTACATGTAAGATCTAATCATATATAGAACTGTCTTGGCTTTGACAGTGTCCCAATTTACCAGGAACTGTATTGTTTACATATATAATATGACATATTTTAAATACTTTTCTTATCATATTATAATACATGTTTACTGTAGGCTCATAATCATGAACTTGAAGAAACCTTGCAGTCTTACAAGAGAACAAATGAACAGCTTAACAATCAAGTCAATGAACAGGTATTCAACTAAATGAGTGTTTATCAGTACCTGCATTATGTATCCAGGGGTGTACTCAGGTGGGTAACATGACAGGGGGGTCCGACGGGATTTCATATTGCAACCCCAAAAAAATACTCAAACCTGAAATTTTACACCCAAAAAAATACATGGCATCCAAATTTCTGACCCTAAAAAATACAAGACTTATAAATACTTCAAAAGTGATTTATTGAATTCAGTTACGGAACTCACTCACTGCCTTGCTGGAAATAAAATCAAACAAATAATTTTCTGATACAAAAATCGAACACATGGGATGTGAGGACCCAAAAAAATACGGGTTTCATTTCGAGACCCTAAAAAAATAAGTGGCTGGTCTCTTGACCCAAAAAAATACTGGGAACGAAATATTATCAGCCCAAAAAAATATGTCGGACCTCCCCAGTCATGTTACCCACCCAAGTACACCCCCTGGGATTATGATTGTGCCATTTGTTATTTGTAGAAGTAATATCAATAATTATTTGCATGACCCTGTCCATTTTGTTGTGACCTTGAGCAATGTGTCTAACTGTCAAAATTTTAACTCATAATTGTATTTTTCATTTCTAGAGAAAACAAATACTTCAATTTCAAGACCAAATCAAAAGAGTGAGTACTTATTTTAGTCGTGAGCAATTTGTCCCAATCAAGGCACTATACCCCCCCCCCCTCCTTCCTCCTCCCTCCTCCACTCACCCACCTTCCCAGTAGTCAAACTCTTTTCAGCAGTACTGTACGTGCATGGGGGCGCACTACATGTATACAGCTGTAGATAAAATTGTGACTACATTAGGTTTAAACTATTATAATTTTGGTTGCAACATTTTCAGGAAAGAACAGAGCTAGCAAACAGACAGTTATTAGAACAAAGATCATTAAAGGAACAACTAGAGGTATGGTGTATCTTCAAAACACTCTGTTTTATTGGTACTGTTTTATTACATTTTATGTTACTACACTTATGGTCAAGTATTTTTGTTGGTCTTGTGAAACAAAATTAACTTTTTGAAAACAGCTGTTTGCTTGTTAAACGATAAGTTACAGCCACAAACAAGTGTACAGCTTCATATAGTATATACATTTGTCATCTTTGTAGTGTTAAGGAAGTGAGCAGGAGTGTTTTAACAGGCATAAAAGCATGAGGTACATGTATAGCTAAGTTTTTTTAAACCTGATAACACAGGATCAGCAAGCTTTTTAAATTACTTAGAAAAACTCTCTGAAATAATTCACGTAACTTCGGTTGAATAGAGTTACTTCATCACCATCATCGTCATTATCCTTAACCAACAACTTCATCAATGATCAACATAAAATCTTTATCATCACCAATCATTGTCAGCTCTGGCCACTTCTTAGCCAGCATTCCATCCGGCCTTTTTTTTCGAATAAGTATTTACGAAGAAAATTCTGGATGTGACACAGGCTTGCCACTGCTGTACAAAAGCTGCATTGCTGATTGTTTAATTTACGTTCGTAGGTTCATATACAAACAATTGGTATTCTTGTTAGTGAAAAACAAGAGTTACAAAGTTCCTTGTCCCAACTACAGAGAAAATGTGTGAACAAAGAAAGTAAGTACTAAATTATTGAGAATACGTAATTTAAATTATTTATCAACAGTTAATGATTATTATTAACTCATAGGTGACAATAGTAATTCACTTATTACGAATGATATTATCTATTAATGACACTATTAATGATTAATGCTTATCATTGATTTATAGGTGAGAATAGTGAACTCACTGGTAGACTGCAGGCAGTCCGACAGAAGATTGTTGAACTTGAGAAAAACAATGCAAATCTCTCAGCAAACTTAGAAAAATATAAAGAGGTAAGAAATGGGTATTGTAGACTAAAGTTGAGACTGAACTTGATTCTTTTATTCTTTCAACATGACAAGTCCAGTGAAATCGGAAAGGTCTATTTTCATGTTAACACTGTAAGCCACACCCATGTACATGTACCCAATCGGTAACCTCTATTTATTTTTGTTTTGTTGGGTGTCTGTTTTATTGAAGGATTTTCATCATGTAAGACAAGAGAGAGACAAAAGTCAAACAGCTAACTACACCTACAACAAAGAAAAAGAAGAACTGTTACAACAGAATGAAGAACTCAAGGTTAAACTTGATGCAAAGGTATATATGTGTGTATAAGTTAGTTACATGAAGAGTGTATTTCATAAACAATATCAATAATACTGCATTAAAATGATGTTACACGGGACGATTTGCAACCACAATTTTTCGCGATATATGGCTCATCAATTTTTAATGTACACGTTACACAGGTCAACTTTTCGCACAACATTCATTCGAAAATCATCATGGCCATAATCACCTTGGACAGGACGATTTTTAAACATTTTTAAAAGTAACAACATTGTCCTCAGTCCTCTGTCCAAGCTGCCACCTTTTTTGTTGACATGGCCTCACTTCTATGAGAGTATCAAACTGCATTTTGGGTATGTGTTTTGCAAAAAATCGTTGATGAACATGTTACACGAATCAAGTTGCAAAAAATTATGTTTTTGAAGCTGAATCGAAAATTTTTTTAAACACTTACAGTAGCTGGATCTTAAGATCGTTGTACACGGCATGTTACATGGCATCAATTTTCACGCACCAGGGTATCTTGAAAAATCGTTGTTGCTAATTGTGCATAACATCAGCTTTAGCCAATGGTCACTTGATTTCATAGGAAAATACATAGAAGTCGTTTACCGGTCAGGAGGTTAATTAAGGAAAAAATTACTAGAGGTCTTGAATATATGGGCCAAGGTGATTATGGCAAGGACAGAGTTTTCCCCTATGCGGACTGACTTTAGGACAGTTAATAACTTATAATTTTTTTTTTCCCCCACTTTTTGTTGTTTATCAATCCATGTACACAAGCGTTGATAGCCCAAGCAGCCAGGATACCAGAGTTCTGCTGTCAGTTACATGTAGAAAATGCTACAGTACCTGCTTCAACAATCAATGAGAACACACAATCTTAAGGATACCGAACTGGAAAAAAATGTCAAATGAATCTCACCGTTGCATCTTCTTTCATGACAGGTTTCTGAATATAATGAATTTGAAAAGTCTTCAGAAGAGTTGAGTTTTAAGCTCAAACAAGCAGAACTCATTGTACAACAGGTATGATATTAATCTTATAGCTGTATGATATTAAATTCAATTGATTCTCCGTTGCTCGTCAGGGTATGGCCTTGATTTTGTGTAAGGTATGATATTTCATGAAGTTCCAGTGAAGGGCTGTTGAATTTCAAAGTATTTGTACTGTTGAAGTTGCACATTCTATACCTTATACTTATACTTATATACTTATATTTTACAACCACTACTCCCCATGCAGGGCTCTTCCGTGAGGTTTCCTCCACACGCACTACCACTACATTCTTTATTTACAACATACAACACTCAACTCACATGTTGCTTTTTACGGGGGGAGGAAACCGGAGATCCCGGAGAAAATGCTCGTGGCAAGGGAAAGAACAACACAACAAACAAACTCAACTCACGTATGATCCAGTCTGAGCCAGGGCTCGAACCCGGACCACAGTGGTAAGAGGCGAGCGGTAAACCACTACGCCACCCATGCCACCCATGCCACCTTACTGTTGGTATTGGCGAATATTTTAATGCCAAAATGCTGCTAACCCTGAGTAAATGAAGCTTTATTTTAGGCCACAGTGGTTTTGATCATAAGAAAAATGGTCTATTGTGATACTTATTAAAAATGAAAATAATAATAATAATATTGATATAAATTCTTTTTTCTTCTACCATGTCAGCTGTCAACCGATTCTAATGCTATTGCCACACAGTCCCTTGTTCAGCAACTACAACAAGAAAAAACAACATTAGAGATGAAATTAGAACAGGTACAGTGTACAACTAATATGGCAGTTTTCTTGTAATCATTGTGAAAGATGCATGTTTGGAATACCATTATGGTGCTGTATACATATTATTTTATGGTGCTGTATACTGTAGGTTTACGGTCATGACGCCCCCTTGCCATGACGCCCCCAGCCATGACGCCCCCAGCCATGACGCCCCCACGTATACCATGACGCCCCCAGTCTGTACTACCATGACGCCCCCAGCGTAAACCATGACGCCCCTAGTCTCTATTAACACTTACTTAATGAGAAGTTTAACAATATTTCATAGTATAAATCCAAAAACAACAAAAAAATAACCAAAAGGAAAAAAGTTGACAACAAAATTTCGTAAGTCCAATAAATAATTCGTAATTTAAGTTAGTACGCCGTAGTTGCCGTAAGAACGCTAGTGATCTTTCGTATTATTGTTTCGCTTAAGCATAACTTCTGAAACCTTTCTCCAAAAAGTTTGACACTGAAAATATACCACAAAAGAAAGAGAGTGCTGGTGAATAAAGTAAGAAAAACATTGCGAAAGAATCAAAACCTTTGACACGACCATTAACTATGCACGAACGAATAACGAGTTGTTTTCGAACGAACGAGTTGTTTTCAGCAGTTGTAGTTCGCAGACTCGTAACCTAATAGTTCTTTGGCGTAGGAAGTTTTTGACTTATTCGTAATTTTGAAACATGTGTGTTTTTGCTAAATATTTTGGTAAATCAGCAAAGATTTCTTACGAAAATCGGGTAAATTGCCGTTTTCACTTTACAAGTCTTTTCACTGCTGGGTTTGTCGTCACAGCAACTCGTACGCGTCTAAAGTTTTTGACTCATTCGTAACGTTTCTTCTATTTTAATAGCCTCCTTATTCATATAAACTTTCTTGGAGGAGAAAATGTGTGTTTTTAATAAGTATTTCGGAAAGCAAGCAAAGATTGCTCACAATAAATCGGGTAGTTTGCCATATTCAAGTCATTACACTGTTGTTGTCACACAACTCCTCCGCGTTTGAAGTCTTCGCTTGGTGACGCGAAACACAAACCGCGTCTCAAAAACAATCATTACAGATAAATTTCAGAGTTCATATTAAAATGATATTCTAGTGCTACAAAATGGAAAATAAATCAAAAGAGCATACCGTATTATCATAGTTAACTATTTAACTATGATATTACTGTAATCTAAATGCAAACGTGATACGTTGACGTGACGCATCGCGTTTGTAATACACCCGGGAATACAGCGAGGTGTCACTTTCGATTCGTCGACTCACCGTCTAATTTACTTCCGAGGTTGAGTTTATTCAACTTTCCGTTCATAATTTCAAAACCTTTTCTGTAAACAGATGCCTTAAAGAAATATTTTGGTTTTCCCAGCAATTGCTGAAATCACTTGAAAAAGCTATGGAAATAGACATATTTATCTATTTTGTGTAAATGACAAAATTAAAACACAAAGGTGCGTGTCTCAAAATCCTTACAAAAAAGTTTTAATGTTCTTTGCAAAATGATGTTCTAGAACTCCAAATGCACCGAAATGATGTTCTTTAAATATGAAGAATTTTTTATAGGTTTCTCGTGCTGATAAAAGGCATTCCGAAATGTTGATCACGGGCCGTGTTGAGAGTCCTTCGTAACAACAGCGTGACTTGATCGCACGAAATAAAAGTTTTGATCGATGAACATGTCTTAGAATTATGGTTGGATTCCTAATGCATCTGAATGATGTTCTTTAACTCCTAATTCAGCTATATCATGTTCTGGAACTAACTATTAATGACAAAATTCAAGAAGTACATCGCTTAACTACAGAGATTTAGTGTTCGCCAGCTTGTAGGTATCGTTTTTAACTCGTGGATACGCGAAGCGTAGAAACGAGTTATTTAAAACCGTAATGATCATGAAACAACTCCAATAGTTTTCGATTTACACGGGTTCGTATCGCCATATTATTATCGTTAAACTTCTTATTAAATAAGTGTTAATAGAGACTAGGGGCGTCATGGTTTACGCTGGGGGCGTCATGGTAGTACAGACAGGGGGCGTCATGGTAGACGTGGGGGCGTCATGGCTGGGGGCGTCATGACAAGGGGGCGTCATGACCGGTTACCATACTGTACACCCATGCATTATCGATTAAATAAGTATAGGAAATCGCAGGATCTCAAGTACAATATTTGGAATTTATAAAGTAGGTACAAGTGATGTTTGAGTGTTTTGAAAGTTCTCAAATTGGACTTGCCTAGTAAAGGCTTGTCCAATTTTGAAAACGTTCAAAACATCACGAGTACCTATAAATTCCGAATTGTACAAGAAGATTGTGCGATTTTTTGTTTATGATACACTCAACAAAATTGAGCAACTTACATGTACAGTAATTGGGACTCTACAGAGTACAATTTTGGATTTAATTGTACTTCTTTTGTCCAATCAGGATCAAGTAATTTTGTTGAGTGTATTATAAGCAATATAACAGGCTGTGATTGGTTCATTGTATAGACATATACTGTTATCATGGTGCTGTAATGTACTTCCATGCAGTATGATTGGATTAGCAACATAACTTGCTGTGATTGGTTCATTGGTCAATTTCATGCTGAGACAATGCTGCATGCCATATATAATATTAATTATTTGAATTTCTCTCTCAAAGATTTCAAAGTCCTTAAAAAGATATGAATTAGATAATGAAGAACTACGGCAAAGACACACAGATGAAGTTGATCACTTTGAGCAGCAAATACGATCCTTGAAGGAACAGGTACAGTGTAATGGTCAGAATATACTATTAATAGATAAAACCATAGAGTAATATAGTATTTTTAATTTATTTTTTGTCATATAATTATAATATTGTATTGTTTCTTGTAAAGCACATCAAGGATTTAGGATGCTCTATAATATAAATATTATTTTTTATTATTATTTCTCTCATGAAAATATACTCTACAATGCATTAATAGTTCAAGTGTTGTCAGGGGTTTCATTAAGGGTAGGTGATTGGAAAATGCTGTGACTGGTAAATGGGCAAAATTTTCCAGCTTAAACAACCATCAATACAGTAGCTCAGTAATTTAAAAATTGGTCCCCCTGGAATTTCCAGCTACTGTACTTCATGACCTTCTTCATTTCAAAATTTGATAAAAACCCTGATTTTCCATTACCAACCTTATTCTAGCCATGTAATGTTTTGAGAATAGGAAGCTTTTTTATCGTTATGGCATGTTAGGTATACATGCTGTAATTCAGTATCAGTTTTAGGGGAGAAAGTGTTCTGTATAAGTTGTAGCAAATATGTTTTTGAAGGCTATCATTGATTTTAAATGAATGCTTGTTAATTGCCCTTAACAAGCATTCATTTAAAAATGCAATTCTACAATCATTATAATATCCTTTATGGACCCTTTTCAAAATGGTTTTCTTGTTTCATAACATGCGCAATAATTTTGACAAGGGTCTATTGATACAGAGTAGGAGAAGAGAAAAACATTAAACATGATCGTGTAAAGAAAACTTTGTTTTGCTACACATACAGATTGATGCTTTAGAGCAAGAGAACAAAGACTTGGAGAACAAGGAACTGACATTGCAAGAAACTGTACACAGTTTACAGACACAATTAGGTGAGTGTGAGTACTGTAGCATGTTTAGATTCTGATAAGTATGGTTTGGTATGGTTAACTTTGAGATTCTAGAGGATTAGCTCAAATAAAAAACTTTAATTCAGTCCCAAAATATTCCTCTAGATATTGCATTTTTTATTGTGGTTCTTTGTCGATTGTCGGTCATTGAAAGAATTACAATGTACTACAGTCTGCAAACGAGTCACACTTCAATGATAACAGTAGTAAAAACAAGCTGTGACGTTATAGTGAAATATATTGTAGTCTCCTATGCAGCCTCTATTAATGGTTTTCACGGTGGCCATGTTGGAGGAACTTAACAAAAGAATTGTCAATGAATTCTTTTGTTATATCCTCCAACATGGCCACCGTGTCTTTTGTTTTTTAATTCTCTTGGGAATGGTTGAACACCATCAATTAGTGTCGTCATGCATAGCTCACTCCCCTAGTGAAATAAGACAATTTTCAATCATCTTATAAAAACCAATGGCTTTTCATACTTCTTCTAGCGAATACCCAAGATGAAGATGCTTTTCAAATCCAAGAAACCTCCTCCATGGCAGCAGCACATATTGAGAAGCTAACACAAGAAAAACAGCAGCTGATAGACCATCTACAAAATGAGGTCTGTCGCTAAAAGACCCAAAAAAATAGACCTTTCATTGGTCCAGGGCATTCAGAATGAGCAAGCGGTAACTGAAGTTCCGACAATAGACCTCCTCAGCTGGGGCGTAATGTTGTCCCATTTCAAACCACGTCATTCCCTAGAGTATTTTTTCTTTGTTTAATGGTTGCGCTCAGTTGCACATGAGAAAACACATGAATATGGATACAACTCCAACAAATAATCTTATTCACAAGGGAATGACACGTGGTGTACCCAAACCGAGGAGGTCAATTGTTTTGAAGTTAACTGCCAGTTACTTTTTCTTTTCTATAAAAGTGTACAGTACCTTCTGTTCCTTGTACCAAATCACAGCCAGCTACTTCAGACTCATGACCTTAAAAGGGCCCTTAGCTAATGAAAACCACTTTGTGATTTAGGCTTCCTCTTTAAAGATTAAATTTATTATTATTATTGTAAAAGATTCTGAAAGCCCTATGGACATTCACTTGAAGCTTTTGCTGTATATTTTTCTTTGTCTATCTTGTCCATCTATCCGTGTCTAATTACGTGTACATACTTAATATCATGAAATGCTAAGTCAAGCCCAAAAAGTGGGGTTGGGGTACGCTAGTGCTCCTCAGGTGATAAGAATAGATGGATGGTTGAATATGAGTGTTGAACCCTATGCCCTCGGTCTAGGGGTCACACTACCAATGTCTGTTACAGTAAAGGGCCATAAACAACAACATACATCTGAGTCCTTATATTTTCATTATGAAAACTGGCACAAGTAAATCCATGTCAGTTTATAGATTTTGATCTTTTTCTAAATTATCTATATTGTAGGTCCAAAAGAATGCCAAGCTTGCAAAGTAAGTTGTTAGAATCTATTTCAATTTTACTTTACCCTAAAAAAAACACATATTGTGAATTGCATGAGTTATCCAATAGTGGTGCGGCAAGGGGACAAAGGCCCCCCAAAAAACGTTTTTGCTTAATAAGCTGTGGATGTAGCGGGAACTAAAGATGAGACGCTAAAGCATGTGTTTTGTCAGGAAAATAGTTACATTGCCCCCCCCCCCCCCCCCCCATCCAATTCCACCATGAGGGAGACCTCCTTACGCCCCTGTTAACCAAAATCGAACATACAAAAGCGAGAGGCAAGTCTTCTATACCTAGTGTCTCTACTCATGATCATGAACTATACAATTTAATTTCCATCACGATGGAGTGTGTTTTAGTGGATGTCAATCAAGGCGTATCCACGACATTCCATAGGCATGTGCCCTTTGTGTTTTCCAACATTGACAAGGCGTATCCACGACATTCTATAGGCATATGCCCTTTGTGTTTTCCAACACTGACAAGGCGTATCCACGACATTCTATAGGCATGTGCCCTTTGTGTTTTCCAACATTGACAAGGCGTATCCACGACATTCTATAGGCATGTGCCCTTTGTGTTTTCCAACATTGACAAGGCGTATCCACGACATTCTATAGGCATGTGCCCTTTGTGTTTTCCAACATTGACAAGGCGTATCCACGACATTCTATAGGCATGTGCCCTTTGTGTTTTCCAACATTGACAATGCGTATCCACGACATTCCATAGGCATGTGCCCTTTGTGTTTTCCAACATTGACAAGGCGTATCCACGACATTCTATAGGCATGTGCCCTTTGTGTTTTCCAACATTGACAAGGCGTATCCACGACATTCTATAGGCATGTGCCCTTTGTGTTTTCCAACATTGACAAGGCGTATCCACGACATTCTATAAGCATGTGCCCTTTGTGTTTTCCAACATTGACATGGAAGCACGTTGATTGACGTTCACCAGAACCATTTTGTCAACATAGCAAATTGTACAATTTCACATTTATGATTGGGAAGAATTGTAGTTGTTGTGCATAGATTTTTAGTTTATTTGTGTCAAAACACTTATATCTAATATATGTTAAAGTTGTTCTTTTTGATTGTTTCCTTAGGGAAGAAAATCGGTATGTGCATCAAATCCATGAACTTGAAATCAATTTAAGAAGACTGGAAGAAGATGCAGCAGATAAAGCATCGTTACTGGAAAGTGTACAGGGTGATAAAGAAACTATAAGCAGGTGAGAGGGAGGGGAGGGTGAGTAGAATATCATTACTGGAGAGTGTACAGGGTGATAAAGAAACTATAAGCAGGTTAGAAGGGAGGGGAGGGTGAGTAGAATAACGTTATTGGAGAGTGTACAGGAGGATAAAGAAACTATAAGCAGGTTAGAAGGGAGGGGAGGGTGAGTAAAATATCGTAACTGGAAAGTGTACAGGGTGATAAAGAAACTATAAGCAGGTTAGAAGCGAGAGGAGGGTGAGTAACATATCATTACTGGAGAGTGTACAGGGTGATAAAGAAACTATAAGCAGGTTAGAAGGGAAGGGAGGGTGAGTAAAATATCGTCACTGGAAAGTGTACAGGGTGATAAAGAAACTATAAGCAGGTTAGAAGGGAAGGGAGGGTGAGTAAAATATCGTCACTGGAAAGTGTACAGGGTGATAAAGAAACTATAAGCAGGTTAGAAGGGAGGGGAGGGTGAGTAACATATCGTTACTGGAAAGTGTACAGGGTGATAAAGAAACTATAAGCAAGTAAGAAGGGAGGGGAGGGTGATAAGTATATTGGTACTGGAAAGTGTACAGGGTGATAAAGAAACTATAAGCAGGTGAGAGGAAGGGGAGGATGATAAGTATATTGGTACTGGAAAGCGTACAGGGGGATAAAGAAACTATAAGCAGGTGAGAGGGAGGGGAGGGTGATAAGTATATTGGTACTGGAGAGAATATAGAGAGAGAGGAGGGTGATAGAAAATAGAGAATAGAAAGAAAACAGAAATCGGAAGGAAAATGTAGAGGGAAGGGAAGGTGCATAGACTTATCTGAAGTCCTAATGCTGAGATTTTTCCATCACAGAGCTTTGAAGCAAAATAAAGAATTGAAAGAAAAACTTGAACAGATTGAAGACCGATTCGTAAAATTGGTAAGGACAAAATACCGCGTTGAAAGAAGGAAGGTTTCTGTCAGGCTCTTATAACCTAAGAGTTTCGAATTATGCTTATTTGTCCGATAAAACGAGTAAACAGAATTTTTAAAAATTCGGCCTACAGAGTCATGATTTGGGTTTCGCGCCAAAAATACCGCCAATTTTGACAGATTTGCTCGTTATGATTTATCTCGCCGACTGAAAAATTCGTTGGTATGTCTGAAGCAAAGCAGAGATGAGAAATGCATGTGATAAGAAACAAGGGAATCAAAAGTCTAGGGTGGGGTAGCAGTGGTGCATTCAATGGGTCTGGGGTTTAATCTTTGGAATCAGCATCACACGTAAGGAGAATTTGGGAAGCATGGGTGGCGTGACGGTTATCTAGCGCTCATTTCTCACCAATGCGACCTGGGTTCAAGTCCTCCTTATTCATTCATTTATTTATTCATTCATTCATTTATTTATTTATTTGTTTATTTATTTAATTATTTATATATTTATTCATTCATTTATTTAATTAATTAATTATTTATTTATTTATTTGTTTATTTATTTAATTATTTATATATTTATTCATTCATTTATTTGTTTGTTTGTTTGTTTATTTATTTTACTCATTTATTTTTTTATTTGTTAGATCTCTCCCTTGATTCAAGGTTTTTTCCGGGTTCTCCCAGTTTCTCCCTCCGCAAAACCCCTCCAAGTAACATGATCAAGCAGTAGGGGAGGGGTTCGGGGTATCTTTTGTTCCATAATAACCTCCATAATAACCTCCTATCTAACGGGTAGTACCTGCTAGGGTCTAATCGTAGTATTTTGAACTAAGCTGGAATATTTACATGACTGATCTTTCAAGTTAAAGATCAGAAAGATAACGTTGAAAACACAATTTTTTGTATTTTTCCTCGTACTGAGTGATCTTTTTGTGTCTTTCTTTCTCGGGACAGACGAATGACAACATGGAGCTGGCGACTCAGATTGAAACCGAGAAACACGTATCTAGAGAATTGGCGATAAAACTGAGTGAGACTGCTGTGGAATTGGAAGAAACAAAAGACAAGGTCAGTATCAGAAGAGCCGCTCTTAGTGAGACAATCACAAGACGTGAAGTTCAAACACACCAAAACTGAGGGTTTCATTGTGGAAATAGATGTTCACCTATTTTCCCTCAGTTTTTATCAACATTTTAATTCGAATGTCCAATTCGCTGTTTCTCTAAGGAATCGAGCGTAGATAGTGTCAGCATGAGTTTGATGTGTTGTTCTCACTCTCCCTTGCCACGAGGGTTTTTCTCCGGTTTCCTCCCTCCGTAAAAATCAACATGTGAGTCGAGTGTTGTATATTGTAAATATAGAATGTCGTGGTAGTGAGTGTGAGTGAAAGCAGACACACATCAGCGAAAGCTGCCAAAATAATCAGCCTGCTATAACAAATAAAAAGATTATTATTCAACGACAAGTCAAAAACGCAGACAATGTTGAGGCGTACCATATGAGTTTTTGCTTGTTTTTAATTTTTTTCATAAGATTTGATATTAATCAGTTTCTTACTGATTCTTTCAGTTATCGAAAAGTGATGGCGAGTTGACTGTGAAGACAGGCGAACTTGACTCCATCCAAGAAAAGGTACTATTTCTATTAATAAAACACATTTGTACATCGTTTTGTACTGTTCGGGAAAGTTTTCGTGTGAGTGTGAAACGCTTGTAGTACAGTCACTGCACGGAATTGACGACATTAGATAAACCAATCGCAATGCCCAAGGCAACTTCTTATCCAATCAGAAATGCTTCTACACGGCACGGCATGCCACTTCCGTATCGTGAACTTTTCAAAGTCTTACAAAATTTACTCCATCATCAAATTGTGACCTTTTGCAATGTTTTGAATGTACTTCATGAACGTACTGTGATTTTATTTTCGCTCAACAGCTTCACGGCACAAGCTCCGAAGTGGACTCGCTACGAACGGAAAGCGAATTGTCATTACAGCGTCTGAAAGAACAGGTTGGTAGCCTTGAATGTATAGCTTTTGTATCAATTTACTTTGCCAACGTACCTTTAATCCCCCTCCCCGCAAAAGAATGCCCAGCAGTAATGGCGGTCTTCTATATCTTATGCTAATGCGACTGCTCTAGTCACGAATTCTTTAGGGCAGATTTCGTACGACTGTAGCTGCATGGCCAGTGGCATTGCCATAGGGAGGAATAGGCCACTTGAACTAAATAACAGGTCACGCAACTGCTTCGTATAAAGAGGGTTAGGGTGACGTGACCTGCAACTGCAGTCGAAACGTCGCGGTCCTCTGCAAATGACCATCAATCGTGAGACAAATGAATAAGTATCATTTATTACTTTTCCACAATGAATAATATTTTTCATTCTATGATTTATATAGTTGGCTCATAAAGATTTCGAGTTATCATCGCTCAGAGAAGAGCTATCAACGACATCTGAAAAACTGGATTCAGAGCAGGTGAGAAACAATTGTCTTTGCTTCTCTTGATTAAGATGTTTTAGTGAAGACGCTGTTATTCCTGACCATTTCTGGTCTGGGGCAACTTGTCTCGCGAACATATGGAAGGTCACTTGTGTAAAACTATGGATGTAACACAATGAAATTTCAATTTAACTCACTTAGGATATTTGTTGCAAAAAGTAGAATATTCTTTTACTTTTTCTGGTACTTTTCTTGGTCATGATAGTGTTGGAGTTGGATGGTGATGATAGTGAGGATACTATATAAGACGATGTGGATGCTGTTGATGATGGAGATGATGGTGTTGGTGTTGATAATATTGATAAATTACGATGATATACAAGATGATGCGGATGCTGTCGATGATGGAGATGATGGTGGTGGTGATGATAATGATGATGATGACGGTTATACAAAATGATGCGGATGCTGTTGATGACGATGATGGAGATGATGGTGGTGGTGATGATAGTGTTGATAATATTGGTGTAATGGTGATACAAGATGATGTGGATGCTGTTGATGATGGAGATGATGGTGGTGGTGATGATAGTGTTGATAATGATGGTGAGGATCGTGATACAAGATGATGTGGATGCTGTTGATGATGGAGATGATGGTGGTGGTGAAGATAATGATGGTGATGACGGTTATACAAAATGATGCGGATGCTGTTGATGACGATGATGGAGATGATGCGGATGTTGTTGATGATGAGGATGATGCTGATGACAGTGTTGATAATGATCATGGGAATAGAAGATGATGCGGCTGTTGTTGATGATGATTATGATGATGACAGTGCTGGTAATGATCATAGGGATAGAAGATGATGCGGCTGTTGTTGATGTTGATGATGATGCTGATGACAGTGTTGATAATGATCATGGGAATAGAAGATGATGCGGCTGTTGTTGATGATGAGGATGATGCTGATGACAGTGTTGGTAATGATCATAGGGATAGAAGATGATGCGGCTGTTGTTGATGATGTTGATGATGATGCTGATGACAGTGTTGATAATGATCATGGGGATAGAAGATGATGCGGCTGTTGTTGATGATGATGACAACATATACGAATCTTCATCACTATCGTTTTTCATTGGCAGGCCCAACTAAGCAATTACTACAAACAGTACGAACAACAAATCCAAAAGGCACAATCATTGTATCAACATCTACAAAATGCCGAGGTAAATCTAGAACTACTCCAAAACACGTCGCCTGATCTAAATCACTACATGGCTAACTCACAGATTGAATGGGAATGCGCCAACTTCGCATACGATGCATACCGCTGTTTTTAAAGACCACAGAGTCATTTGCACAGGTTTAGCCTCGTTTATAAATCAGCTATTCACAGATACCATTCAAAGTCAATGGGACTTGGTATTGTTGAAGCTGTACGTTCTTTACATTACAGTTGACTTTTGCAAATGATTTGCTGTTAAGTGAGTCTAAGCTTGTGCAGAAGAGTCTCAAGTCTTTGTTGTCATAAAACAAAGCGGTATTGGCCGAATAAAGAAAAGAAACTCATAGCATGTGGACCCGTGTTTAAATGTAGTGATTTTTTTCTTTTTCCAGGATACAATCAATCAGCTGATAACAGAGAACAAACGACTGCGAACAGTTCTCGATGCCCATAACGACACGGTGTCTGGGGAGTCTGAAGACAGCGATAGTAGTACGTTATAACGTTAATCATTGATTATTATAAACCTCTTCAACTTGGGAGCAATGTTTTCTCATTTCAATTTTTTTTCTCATTTTGAGATCATGTGTCATTCCATAGAGTATGAGTTCTTTGTTTAATGGTTGCGCCTGACAAGACACATGAATATGGATGCAACTCAAACAAAGACATTCATATTCTCAAGAGAATGACACGTGGTCCTAAAATGGAAAAGTATTACGCTCAAGCTAATGAGGTCTATTAGACAGAACTGACTTACTATACGACAGTGGCGTATAAGATCAGCTTTGCGAATCAGCAATTCACATTACCCACTCAAACTAACTACTCTAATGTTGATTTTTTTGTAAGGTGCTGAAGAACATTACGAAAAGGATGACGGGAAGAATACGGGTGAAAACACCCAAGACGAACATGTGAGCAGCGATGAAGAAGGCATTCAAATAAAACGACTGGCACCCAGTGAAGTCAAGACAACAACCCCGAATATCCACCCTCCCCTAGAGCGGTCATATATCAATGGGGACACATATGAAGGTGCACAGGATGATACGACATCGGATGAAGACATGGATATTACTCCTCCTACGCATGATAGAAGTCCGACTCAGATGTCCAAGTACACTAATCGAGAGGACGTGGTATGTCAAGATACGACAAAGTTCTTTATTCTTACGAGCACTTTGTGGTTTATTATTATTATTATTATTATTATCATTATTATTATTATTATTATTATTATTATTATTATTTGTAACAACTTTTGTAACAAATTTGTAACAATAACGCAAGAGTCAAAAATTACAAAATCGGTGCCAGCGGAAAAGATCCGAATTCGCATGTAAAGCTGACACACATACACTCGGCCAATTTTATATTAACGCTACTTGAAAATATTATAATGCAATAACTTCGTATGAAAGTATGAAAATATTCGTATGATCAGGTAAGGTCAGCCGTTCTGGCAATCACAGCTGCGTTCAACATCACTATTTACTATAATTATGTTTCGCGACACACAGGGAACCCAGCTATATTTAGTCAAGTAACTTTGCTCTTTATAGGTTTCCTGTGGTGCGCAGATCTAATTACATCTTAAGCTTATAAACCGAAAAGCAACCACACTGAAGCGACACAAACCACAGGAAACCCATAAAAAGCAAAACAGATATAGCCGGTTTCCCTGTGCGCGACACCGTCAAGATCGTGATGCAAATTATATGGAAACATAGGCACGGTATTATAGATAAATAATGTTCTGACTGACGTTGTTCTGCAGATCGAGGGTTTGTCTGTATCAATACGACAGCTCGAAATGGAACGTAATCAACTGACCAACCTACTCAATACATACAAAGACACTCATCAAAAGGATCTACAGAAACTACAAGAACATATGCAGCTACAGCTGCAGCAGCAGTTACAACAACAGTATAGACAGGTAATAACGAACTTCATTTGCAGCCATGTTAGAACACGACAAGAACAATACAATCGTTTTACATGAGAAATATTTTAATTCCCAAGGCTGTCATCTAACCGCAGGCAGCCCAAGCTGTATTATGGGCGTGACACATGATTGTTCAAAACCTCTATACACTTGCGTGACGGATGCCAGTATCTTGTGACTGCATGTGGACCTATGTGATCATTTTTCTCGGATATTACATATATATGTCTAAGACATGAAGCGGATGTATGAATCTTTGATTTTAGTTTTTTCAGTGCTAGAATAATCGCGTGACTGAATTGCATCTTCGTTTATGTGCTGTTGCGTGATCTCTGACATACCACTGGAATATAAGAGTGATCGCGTGACATGTGACATGGCTCATTTATATCATTTTCTAACTACATTCAGGTTCAAGAACAATTTCAACAAACTCTACACGAACAGCAACAAAAAATCCTTCTATTCCAAGAAGTTCTACAAAAACAAAAATCCCAAATAGAAAAACAATCTGAGAATGAAGACGTATCTGGTCAGGCTGAGGTGAACATATCCTATGAGGAGCTCAAAGTCTCTTTCAACAGACTACAGGTGAGCACGAGAAGATGAGACGTCCTTGGTAGTCTGTTAGTGAGTAACATTATTAAAATGAAGGTTACCACCGGACTCCCAAATTCAAAACGGCATAAATTTGTTTAGATGTTAAATTATGGTTTTACATCCTACCCACAGTCCCTGCAATCAAAGTGAATAAAGCTTAACAAGTCTTTTTTGCAGTGAATGGTTGGATGATCCACTGTAAGTCGGCGCAAAGAAGAGCTTGGCAATCGCCTTATTTACTGTTGTGCGCTGTCAAACGCGATTACAAAATTGAGCAGTGTTTCCAAGGTAACATGCTTCAATAATCTTCTTTCAGGGGAAGTTCAAGAACTTGATGGATGAAAAGGTTAATTTACAAGAAAAAGTCCATGAGCTTGAGCACTTGACTGATCAGTTGTCGTTCGAGACTGAAACGATTGGTAAGCAAACCATATTCTCTTGCTACTGGACAGAGTCTCAGAGAAAAAACCTTGACTTTTGGGTCCAAAGTTTGAATGTAGTATTCGGTATTCACTGATACCTTGCAGTGTAATCATATAATTCCTTCACTCGTCGACGTTGCTTGTGTTAGCTGTGCGCTACAAACATTGATAGGCACAAGAAGACTTGTGTGTTGAGTGCTTTCACGGCAATCATGCTGTAGGGCACCTTTTATATTCTGATGACGTAGGAGCCGGAGAAGTGCTGTACACCAATCACGGAAAAACGGCTAAGCTAGAAAATACCAAATCCACGCCATTTCTATACATTACCTGCGAGGCTGAGCGCAATCTTGTTTTTACTGGGGAGAAAAATCACTTCGGGAATTTCGAGAAAAAATCGCACATTTATACCAGTTCACAACGCAACGCCACAATGTTTGTTTCCCACAGGGAGACCAATATTAAGATGATGATCATAATGAAAGCTTTCTAGAGCAAGATAGTCTTCGATTAGTTGTGAATTTTTCACGGGTACCAGTCTTATCTATCATATAATTGTTTTTAGAGGGGGGGATGTCATGCAAAAACATTCCAACCTTGCTCAAATATTGACTACATGCAGTAATCTCTAGTGTAATGCCTGAAAGATGTATGTCTAATATGTTGGTATATTATGGTTTTCCAGAGGAGTATGTGACCCTGTACCAGACTCAGCGTGCTGCTTTGAAGGCTTACTACAATGAGCGAGAAAAGATTATTACTCAGCTGTCAAACGAAAAAGGAGATATGCAGGTACTATGAATTATTATATGAACTTTTAAATCCACTAATAGTGGTTGTGGATTACCCGGTTGCTGGGCTTTCTTTACAGTGTCTCCCCTCACCCCTCCCCCGTCCCCCAACCCCCCACCCCAACTATCATTATGTTATTATGTGGTTTTATATGATACATAAGCAATAGCAATAGCAATAATATATTTTTATATAGCAATAGTATGTACCAATACTGAGCGAGCGTCTTGTCGAGGTGGTCACCATAGTAAAAGGAGGGTAGGGAGGGAGGGGAACGTTTGTTGTTACCTGCTTGCGACTGATCAACCATTCTTTTCTTCCTAGAACAAAATAATCCAACTCCAGGCTCTAGTCAAGCAGCTACTAGACGAGCGACAAGTCCTAAAGCAAGAAGAATATCAGTTACACAACATCGTCAACAAAAGAATGCTAGCACATGAGCACGAACGCGTCATCCCTGACTACCAAGAAGGCGACCAGATTCTTATTGGCACTAATGAAGTATCTTTGAACTCTGATCTAGAGAGCTCGTCTGTAAACTTAGACAATTCATTGGACAGTGGGCGAGAAAGCCCAGATCAAATAAATGAGCTCGACTCGGCTTACCAGTCTTCAAAAGGCGACCAGGCGGACGGCACTGCACAGCAAATTCTTCAACTACTTGAACAATTAGGCCCTACTGAGGAGGGTACTGTAAGGGGATGGATGTCGCCTGCTGTACGAAGAAGGAACTTTTTACCCTGTCGACACTGCAGTGGAAGTCGGATGCTCGAGTTATAATTTATTTTAGTCTGAAATAGAATAGTCAATACTTTACAAAAGATGGACGCCAATGCGATCATTTAGTCAAAAATGTTATCATGTGCTGCAACCCCGCCAGATATCTCCAGATATACCGACTCTTTGTACTGTCATTATCCATATTCCAAATTTACATCGTTAGAGCGGTTTTTTTATGTGTGGGGATATACCTTAACTACGCAATGTGATTGGATGAATTACTCGAAGACAATGGAAAGCCATTTCAGTGTCGTGCTGTAAGGCAGTAACGTATGTTTCCCACTCATAAGAAAATTCTTTTTTGACAAATGCCAAAACAGTAAAGTCTTAGGAGCGATTGAGGTTGCACAACCATGGATAGCGCTTGAAAGGCTGAAAGGCTGGCAAATTTAACTTTCTTGCTTACGAGTACAACGAAACAAATCATTAGGCTAGCCAGTTCAGTCGGAATACTAAAGCATGGACAACTCTAAATTTAACATATATATTACTTTTTCTTTCTATGCGACTCTTGAAGTAATGTTCTGGCTCTTTTTCTCAGCCTTTCTATGATAATTACCTTGGGGTCGAGAGGCTCTATCGCTCCGCTGCTTCTCGGCTTCTCTTTCGCGATAGCGAAACCTACGACCGAAAAGCACTGGTGGGCATGATTTGAGACAAGTAGAAGGGAGCGTATAGGCATTTTAGGGAGACGAGGCAAATATACGTCCTTTATTGAGAAGAGGGAGTAGAAGAGAAATTATGGCGTTGGAAACTTGAATTTTTGCCTTCATTATTATCACTAGATAAATCATATTCTTATTTTACCGGTTCATCCTGTTTTGACAAATACGGCAGATTTATACGAGTGGGAAACCTTTCGCGCCTAACTTTGAAATGGCTTCTGATTTGAAGCGCTGTGATTGGACCATTTTCAGATACTGTACTAGCATTATGATTGGTTCAAACCGGACGCCATTTGAGGGTTGGATGCTGGAAGTAAAATCCACTTCTACGAAATTTACTGGGGTGAAAAAATTATCGTACAAAAACCAATTTAAAAACAAAATTTTTGCGAAATTCGCTTCTCACGGTCAAGATAGGGAAATAATTAATTGAAGATAGGAGATTATTTCCAAACAACGTTACCCAGTAGTCCAAACTAATATAACATAGATAATTATACAGCTTCTCATTAATCCCATATAGGTAACTGTCCAATTATTTTCTTAATTGGACAGGTCTTGTTGATATGGGATTAATTAGGCAGCTATATAATTAATAGGTAATGGGATTTTATGCTGTCCAATCAAGAAATAATTAGACTTGAAAAATTCCTCTGACTGCCAAATTTTGTCAGTCTTGGAATTTTCCGCGTCCAATTATTTCTTAATTGGATAGCATGGAGTCCTATAACATATACTAATGCAACCAGTATCTTATGCCCAGACTGATATTATTTAAATAAATTAGAAAATAAATCCAATGGCACGAATCGATGGGTGAACGTGCTGGAGTATTTACACGGGATAAAAATTATAAGGTAATGAAATATTTTTACTAGTAATACATGTAAAATATATATAAAGAAATTCCTTTAATAAAGTGGAAATTCTTTCTGTTTAGTCTTGAGAAAATGTTTTAGTCTCGAGGAGGGCGATATTTTAGGTTGTGGAAATATGAATGTTGCTCCCCACCTTCCCCTCCCCTAAGGTAGTTTCGCGTGAGTTTATTGTAACTAAACACCAGTCTTACCGGTCGGGCAAGAAAACACGTCATCAAAATGGAGGCATGGTGGTTGTGTTGCAACAGAATGAAACCAAAAAGCTCACTATATTGCAATTATTTCGAACCCTTTCGGAAATTCATTGGTCGAATATTATAAACCATTACTCATTTCATTCATACTATGAATTTCAGAGGTTTTCTTTTAGTTTTAGCAGTTTTCCTCAGCGTTTTAAGGTACTAATGCTATCTTACTGTCTTGAGTAATTCAGTTATGGGAAGTACAACTTGTTCACTGTAGTACGTACACTTTAGTTTCTTATTCTTATTACAATATTATTTATACTCTTCTTATCCACAGAATATGTCACTGTAGAGAACCCAGAAGTAGGTACAGGGTCAAAACCTTCCTTAAATGGCCAAAATAATTCGCTAAACGTTGAGGAGGAGAATGAGGTAAGTGGAAACCAACAAATCTAAGAAAATTAATGTCAACATTTCCTCTTGTATATGAGTTTTCATCCCTGTTGCTTGGATATGAAAACCTATCGAGAAAGGAATCCAATGTCTTGTACACGTTGAACAAGAAATATTTTAATATTCTACTTCATCTGTATTCATTTAAATCTTTGGACCTCATAATATTGGACCTCGATTTCCCCAAACCGTCCACAAACATTTAATCTAAACTCGTGCGAACTTATACAAACTTGTCACCATTCACCAACTATTTTCAAGAATGAATGTTAGAAATCTTATCTCTGTGACATTATTGGAGACAGTTTGCAGGAAGAAATTATTCTAGATTGATCAATTTATTCGTATTTCATTAGATAAGCTGCTTTGGGCAACATATGATTTTATTATTCTTGATTGCTGAGCGTGAAAGAAAACATGTTTACAACTCATAGATTCTGAATAAATATACCATCAATTCTGATCGACACGTTTTTTTCATTGCTTGTTCAAATTACTCAAAAGAATGTTCCTGAAAAATAAAAAGTGGATTAATGTTATTTATTTCATTTCATACGAAAAACTTACGAAATGAATTAAGATTTCCCAATATTCGCATTATTATCTATCCAGCTTGCATATAACTGTCAAAACAGTCTTGACAAGGTTAAACAAAACCTGCTCCTCAAGTCATTGAATGGATTTTTAATCAAGCTTGTGACTTTTCTCATTGGGCATCCAATAAATCGCTTTAAACAGCAGGAGATATAAAAATTCTGTTCCTGAATGCATTAGTTATTCAAAGTGGACTAATTGTCATATCTTGTTTATATCCGCACTTGCAGACTGTTTTCCTTTTCAATATTATATTAAGCCCATGCAGGGACCGTGGAGCATATTATGTTTTTGGGGGGCTATCGACCACTGAAGGCTGGAGTAACTAGGGGGCCCCTTGGAAATTTTGAAATCACGACTCTCGGAAATGCGATTTCCAGCATTTTGAGGGACATTGGAAAAATATTTTTTGTACTAAATTCATGGAAATATTGCGCAAAATTTAAAATGGCGACCAAATTATTGGGGGGGCTATAGCCCCCCAGCCCCCCTGCTCCTTGTTCCCTGCCATGTGTTAAGTAAAAATGCCAAATTTTACAATTCATTCCTCACAGATTATGTTGAACGAATTCTCATAGGTTTTCTCTTGGTACATGTCATATCTATATCATTGAAATCATTAAATAAATTTAAAACACTCATTAATAATTCATAAGGTTATGGTCCAATTGCAGCCACCATACGCTTCACGTGCATGAACCTTTATACTCGATAAAGTCCTCTTCATTAGTATTCAAGTGATTTTATATAAAGACACATGTGATCTTTATATAAAGACCACTCGAATACTATGAGGATGATTTCATCAGGGATGAAGTATACATCCAAGTTTAGATGAAGACATAGAGCTTCATCAAGGTCATAGTCAACCCTAATGATCTTTGACTAACGTGCCTGTCTTTGCCTTGGCATGCAATATCCAACGTGTGGGAGCTTCTGTTGAATCTGGTTGCGCATGCCCGTGACGTCAAATCTCTAACAAAGTATAAAAATCCATGTTCGTGACGTGTATGGTGGCTCCAGTTGAACCAAAATCTTATAAATTGTTCATGAGTATTTTAAGCAGTTCAAAAAACTCGTAGATTGTGTTTTATCAGGTATAAAAGCACTCGGCTACGCCTCGTGCTTTTATACCTGATAAAACACTCCTACTCATTTTCGTCCTACTCTACACTACATAATTTTAGTGACATGCACCAATGCTGTAGTATGTGTTAGCATATTAAATGAAGGGGTGAAAATAAAAATGGCCTAAGTGACTTTTTGGGATATTTTTTTTCAAATAGCCTAAAATAAACAAAACTACCAGCAAACAGCCTCTTTTGGTTTATATGTGAATGTTTAGTATTCATTTTTCATGATTTTGATCTGAAAAGTAGAAAAACGCTCCTTAATTACTCATTGGCTTTGCTTGACAACCTATCATCCGTCCGTGAACTAGTGTATATTTGCATATCCCTTGATGCCTTAAGTGAATTGCATTAACAGTCTGCTGTGTGTTCAAGCAGAAACTTTAATTCGATTTTGTCATTGTAAGTCTATTTAATTGCAGCTTCTCTTATTTTTACAAGAGCATGGTATTTTTTGGCACAAATCTATTTATTCGGCTTTGCAGGAAGCTACATGTCCTTTAAATGCGTGTGTGCTGAAGCAGAAATTTTAATATAATATGGAAAAAAACCATTGCAGTACTATGAAACCATTGTGTGCTCAAGCAGAAATTTTAATATAATATGGAAAAAAAATTGCAGTATTTTTTCAGCTTGATGACCAATGCTGTAATATGTGTTAGCATATTAAATGTATGGGCTGTCTCATTCTAATTATTGTTTTTTCTTAGTGTCTTGAAAATTTTGAAGTGTGGCGCAAATGACCTCACTTCCTTTGAATCCCTGAAAATTGCCAGGAATGCTATCGCTTGATGGCGGACTCAAAGGGCCAAACTTTACCCGCTAAATACAACATCTTCCCAATCTCTTATTGAAAGAGAATTTGGACAGTAAACTATATTGCATGTCTAGTTTTATATGGTACAATTTCCAGGGATGGTGTCATTTTCGTAAGACTAATACTTAAGACTGAATAATAAAACCCTTGGAAAACTTTAAATATTTTTTAAAGTTTGATATAACAGAGTGCAAACCATATACATGTATCTGTGAAAGGGGACAAAAACTAAATAGCACTAAACACAACTATTTCTTTTGTTTTCAATTGTTTCATTGGTGCTATTTTGTACTAATTGCCCTATTTCACTATGACGTCAAATCAAAACAATCTATTGTTTAAACGCAAAGGATCATGGTCATGGGAGGGGTTCAAATCAACGCAAATTCACCAAAAGTTGTTTTAAAACCTGTATCAATCCACGAAGAGAAGTAGAATAGCCAGCAAACGCTCAGAATATTTTTTAGTACATATCAACACATATTATATCTGAAAACCAGGCCATTTTAGATTAAACTGTTTCGCTAAGAGCAAATTTTGTTGAATTTTCTATTGGATTTAGTGTTTCTGTCCCCCACATAAACAAGCATTGACATCATAGTGAAATAGGGCAATTAGTTAGTACTACTTCAAGGATATATGGTTTGCACTCAGATACTTAAATACCAGTAGCAATTTAAATTTAAATCAAAGATTTTTATTAATTACAGGTAAAATCTAATGGGGAGTTGTCAGATTCATCATCGTCATCATCATCATCATACACCACTTCATCACCCTCGTCATCTTTTTCATCATCATTGCCATCATCTTCAAGCCCCGAAGCATCAACTGATAGTCCCTCTACCTTCTCTTCCAAGAGAAGTATTTCTTCATCAGAACTAGAACAGCTAGTTATTCCCACAGTTGCACCAGCCACTCCTCATTTTGACACAGAAACCATTACTTCAACTTCATCAGTTATCGTTAGTGTCACTGAATCCAGTCATCAAGAAAAGATGCCTGTAGAAGAGCCAGCACCCCAGCAGGAATTTTTATTGGCATCTGGCATCAAGCCTGAGGGAATAAAAACATGTAAAAGTGAAGAAAAGGGAAAGAATGCTGAGATACAAGAAATCAAAGGTGCTGAAGAGAAACTTATTCAAGATGAAACTGCACCTGAAAAACCACAGGAAGAACAAAGGTACATTGTTGTTTTTGCATTATGTTGAGATCAAATATTTCAAGCAAGAAAAAGGTTCAAAATAACAGTAGTTTCCCATCTATCCACACATCTTTTCCTTCCATTCACAAATTCATTCATAAATCACTGATATCCTTTTTGTGTTCAGCAGTGTGGTAACATCATTACCTACCCCTGAAGGTGTACCGGATAAGAAAGATGCTGATTCTTCTGCCAGTGTATTTAAAGATAAAAAAGAGGAAGAACCTAAAGATATAAAAGAGGATACAAAAGACAAAGACGAAAAGGAGGAAACAAAAAGCAAAGAAGAATCTAAGGACAAAGAAGATGACAGTATAACAGCTGAACTAAAACAGGCAGAAGAAGAAACAAAATCCACGTCTGAAGAAATGCCATCATTTGATGAATTCAAAAGACAACACCTACAAGAAGAGGAAAAACAGAAAAATATACTGAAACAGCAAAAGGAAGTCAAAGGGTCTGGCCCTGAAACCATTGATAAACACAAGCCTCGAAAAATCAAACAAAGAAAACAAAATAATTATGCATCACTAGACTGTGGAGCCAAAATACTAAAAGCAAATCCTGAAGCTTCTAATATATTTGCTATTCTTCAAGATAACAGAGACTTATATATGTTGAATCCCTGCAGTGCCAAGATCTGGTTTATCGTAGAGTTGTGTGATAACGTACAAGTCAAGACTATTGAAATTGCAAACTTTGAGTTGTTCTCGTCGACGCCTGAGAGCTTTAAGGTGTACGTGAGTGGGAGGTACCCCACTCGGGAATGGACTCTACTGGGTACATTTCAAGCAAGGCATGAAAGAAATTTACAGAGTTTTCCTTTGGATGAGCCTATTTATGCTAAATACATTAAGGTATGAGATTATTGGAACATTGCATTAATTTATATATGAGATTATAAAATTATAAAATATTTGATATCTAAGGTGCATGCTGATTTGTATGTTACCTTGTAACTTATATCAGAAGACAGACTTGCCTCTTGCGACAAACAAGTATTTCTCTGCACTGTGATATAAATATGCTCTACAGCTTTAGGCATGTTTATATCACAGTACAGAGATAAGGGCACATGTTTTATATTCCGCTACATAGATCGTCGCTTCATTAAACCGTTTTCAACCGTTTTGATTGCAATCTCAATTATACAGGGTTAGCCTCATTTCAGTGTCCAAATATTTACAAATACCAACGGTAAGGTAAAGAATGCACAATTTCAACAATACAAACAATTTAAAATCACGGACTTTGACATGAATGGCATGAATATTGAAAATGATTGCCATACGAAAATCGAGGCTAACCCTGTACATGAGAGAATCGGACCTGGAGTATTGGACCAAAGCTTTATAAATTGTTCATGAGTTTTTAATGGTGTATTAATTGTATATTCTTTCACTATCAGGTTGAGATGCTAAGTCACTTTGGCTCTGAACACTACTGTCCACTCACTTTATTCCGAGTCTTTGGTATAAGCATGATGGAAGAACTCGAAGATCACGAGGCAGATGCCCAAGATGATGCTGATGCGGGTGATGATGATGATGGTGCACAAGTGTTACCTTCCGACCCATCTGTCAAGAACGACGAAAATAAGTCTAAATCAAACATTCTTGCTACTGTTGGGGATACTTTGTTCAATATTGTTAAAGTCGCTGCTAAGAAGCTAACAGGTGCGACAGACAATGAAAAGAATCTTACGGGTGACAGTCATGGAACATCAACTGTGGCTCCTCCATCCAGTATTGTGTCTTCAACAACATTAAAAGAAAAGGGCGATAAACCAAGTATAGTGACATTGATCCCCAGCGATGATGAAGATGACAAAATCCAGGATACAAAACAAAACAATAAAACAACTAATGGCACTAGTTCCACTGAACCTACGAAACCAGAACAGGAAAACGTACGAGATAATACTAATTTTTATGATAAAATCGATCCGGATAGCAACCGAGGTTCAAAGACAGCCTCTGCATTTTCAAGCTGTGAATTATTTGTGCGCATGCTCGGTCATTCGAGTTTCGGGTGCATGATGGGTAAAGTGTTGTACTCCAAGAGAAAGCATCACGGTTTTACCCCTAGGGAGGAGTCACCTGCTAAACAAAAGACAAGTGCAGGAAGCGTAAAGGCACCTCCTGGGAGCGATGGCAGGACAGAGACGAACACTGATAAGGGAAAGGAAGACTCCAAGAAAAACGAAGAAAAGAAGGAAGGAGAGAAAGAAAGTGAAAAGGTGGAAGAAAAAGGGAAGAAAAAGGGGAAAGAAAAATACGATGAGAATATTAAAGAGCCTATTGTACAAAAGGAAGAGAATGGAATTGAAATTATTTCTAAAGATGAAACAAAACAAAAAGAACCTTCGGTAGAGACTAAAGGCTCCTCTGACTTGAACGCAGAAAAAGTAAGCAAAGAAAATGAACAAAAGATCATTAATGGCGTAGTTGATCCAGTCATAATAGTCCAGCCTAGTGAAGTACAACCACCAATCATAAAACCATGTGATGCTAGCGCTGAGAAGAAGGCCACGCCGGTATTGAAAACTGCCTCTATACTAACCACCCACCCCTCTGGTGATATCAAAGAGTCTCAATCCACCCAGACGACAAGTTCTGATATTGAACCTACTTTAAAAACTCTTGAGAAGTCAAAAGAAGAAGCATCGGAATCACAGAACCGTGCAACTATTGATGATGTTTCAAAGATTACACCCGATGTGAAAGACGGAGTCATAATTAGTGAAAATACAGGAAAGGAAAGCATCGATACGAAATCTACAGAAACTATAACAAGTAAGAATGAAGAGACTAAAACAGAGGAAGGCTCTTCTGCATCCTCTATAGTGGACCAATCTTCTTCAGGTGTAAAGGATACATGTACCTCGCTTGATTCGTTAGATAAGTCAATAATCAAACCATCGCTCCCCCCACCGTCCAAGTGTAAAGCACCAAGTATCGAAACACCTAACAAGGACGTTGATGTCTTAGAGTTTAAAATACTGGACAGCGCTGGTAGGGAAGGGACAGCACACCTTGAAAAACCAACGGATACACCGGTTAAACCTGACAAACCTGTTCCTGAACCAGATAAACCAGTTTTGGAGAAGGAACCAATCGAGGATACCAAGGAAGAAAAACCGGATGCCGATTCACAGAGCAGCAGTGAACCTTCTTCAGCTCAAAATACTAGTGATGTGACACGTGCTTCACCAACTGAAGACCTGACTGTATCGAGTTCCAGTGTTGAGCCAACAAAACCAAGTGTTGTTATTCCCGATTCTCCACCAGAGCCACCAACCAACCCCCCTGATGTAAAACCTACTGACTCACCCGAGTCCATAAGCCCACTATCCCCTCCCCCAGTGGATAAACTCCCCATACCACCTCCCCAAAGTAGTATCGAAGCTTCTATTTCAGATGACTTATCGTCGGTACTAAGCAAGGCCCCTAGTAGTGCTACTCCAGGGGCTCAGGGACTTGCAAGCAGTGGGGCTCAGAAGGAGTCTATTTTTATGCGCCTTACCAACAGGATAAAGGCCCTAGAACAGAATCTTACTCTGAGTACGTTGTATATGGAAAAGCTGAACCAAAAGTAAGAACAGCATGTCAAATGATACATTGATTCTTGTAGAATCTTGGTTAAAAGCCGGTTGTAAGCCCTGGGCTTATACTGTTGCCACTCATTCGGAAGGTTTTTTTCATCAGCTTATAATCGGCAGGACTTATTCTGGGGAATGTTATATCCGGGGGGGGGGGGGGAGGGGGGAGGGAGGGCGGACTTATAACCGGCAGGGCTTATATTCGAGGGGGATATAATTTAGGATGAAGAGAACATTTTATTTTCATTGTCTTCCCAATTAATTTTTTATGTGAATCAACGAAATATGCGAGATACTTTGAGAGGTGGACTCATGACCGGATAGGGGTTGAAGGCTTATAACTTGAAGGACCGTTTGCGTTAGCGTACAAGTAAACTCGTGCTTATCTTGAACCCGGGAGGGGAGATGTTATAACCGGATTTTACGATTTTAGAAGTTTTCACTGCGTGTAAAGTACTTGTTGAGTTCGTTACTGAAACTCGAAGCCCAATAGACTTCTGCCAAAACCTCCTTAAAGGTTTCAGAACACAATAAAGACATATATTCCCGCTAGGGACTTTAGGAAGGCTTTGCTGCGACTCGGCAAGGTTTTACTCGGTCATATCTGCTGTTTGGCGATTGATTGAGTGATTCGTTTATCGAATACTAAATTACCTTCAATCTGATATCATTCCTCAGGTACCGTAAGATTGTCGAGGATATGCAAAAGAATTTGGACAAGAAGGTTAACCTGTTGACTAACGCCACAAGAAAAGCTGAAGCAGTGGTAAGAGAGTCTAGCATATTCGTCCTTTTTTCACGAGGGTAGCACTTAATAGCCAGTGGCTAAGAAACCTGTGGCCCTCATTTGGTGATCGAAGTGGAATTTAGTAGTTGATTTTTGCGGAGGAAGGAAAACCGGAGAACCCGGAAAACCCTCGAAGCACAGGAGAGAACCAACAAACAACTCTACTCATATACAACACCGAACCCGGCGGGACTCGAACACGGGTCGCATTGATGAGATATTTGAGAGTTTTAGATTGGCGTTCACGGCAAATGTGTAACGTCAGTTGATCAGTGAAAAATTCTTTTAAATAACTGAAAAGGAATCGCAAAAAAATCAAAGTAGTAGAAAAACAAAAGAATATTCTGCGCTTGGTGAGAAAGTTTGCAAGAGGTTAAGTAAAATACAGGAAAACGATGAAAACGTGGTCACGTTTGCCGTTTGCGGGAAGAAGAAAAAAGTCAATCTAAAACTCTCTATTGACATGGGCCTTTATCACGGCCTCTTATTCAACCGTTTCAGTATGTATAGTGATATATGTGTATGTATACGAACGTTTTCATTCTTATCCAGCTGATCTGAAATAGTGACGTAGGAATGGAGTCACTGGAAAACTGAGGTGTCATGAAGCCTACAAAAATTGACCAGTGAAAAATAAAAACCTGTCCACTATTGCAATAAAAATGTATAACATTAGTTATTTGGTAACCTGGAAATCCACAAGTGACACCTCAGTTTTACATTGTCTCGATTCTGATTAGCTAACATTTTTTCACAGATCAGCTGGATGGCAATACTAACATGGCGACTTGTGATAAACGTCCTAACATTTTCCGTGTCAGTCGTTCATGACTCTGTATTAATATCTTTATTATTGTTATCAACAGATAAAGAGTCAAAAGGAACAAATATCGGCGTTACAATCCAAGGTAGACGACACTAGCCGCGACATGAAGAAATTTAGCAAACAATTGAAGAGTTTAAACATACAGGTAATGTAAACATTCAATCTTGCTGTTGTTTGGGGAATCATTCTGTTTGGGAATAACGTTTTACTATCTAAGACCATTCCCTTGAGTAGTGTTTCTTCGTTTGCCAGTATTAAGAACAGATTGAGGTAACGTTTTACTAAGACCATTCGTCATTCAGTTATTCTCGGTGGAATATTCACTGAGCCCCCAGTCTTTGATCGTGATTTCTGAGCAAATCACCACAAATATTAGAATAATCAGTAATACAGGTATCCCACAACACGCAACTTACGCAATTGTCTTAAATTCCAGGTTATGGAACGACACATCATTGGTTTATTTCTGGAAGTGATCCTCATCATGATCCTGTTCATAGTATTTAGAAGATGGGACCGAGCTAGGATCAGACGGGATATCTTACGGGAATCCCGAATGAACGGGACAATCTTGAGGTCACATTTTCATCTCGATCATACAGAGGACAGAGCGTTAGGAAAAATGCTGAATGGTAAGGAATAGTCCCCTTCACAGTTCCCTGCGCCATCTTGAAAGGTAGCCGTGCCTTTGCATCGAAGCGAGACGAACGGTGAGCTTGCAATGATAGAGACGTGTGAATAATTGTTCAAGGTGCTAAAAACAGCTCCTTATCATTGCAAGCTCACCGTTCATCTCGCTTCGATGAAAAGGCACAGCTACCTTTCAAGATGGCGCAGAGAACTGTGAAGGGGACTATTATGAATAATTTGATATTCTATTCTAATCTTGTGTGGCTTCCTATGGGCATACCAAGGGTTTTCCACCAAGAAGACTGGCCACCAACTCGAATCAACCAATCATCCCTCCCTCACGCCCCTCATCGCCTTAACCATGCGCATTACAAATATAATGCCATTGGGGGGGGGGGGGGGATGAAAGGCGTCCCAGGACCCTGTAAACGCGTACGATTGCATAGAGCGTTGTCACGTGACAAGGTAGCCATATTGGTGTACCAAACAATAGAAACTTTCTGCACAGTATTTGCATAAAAATGGGGTTCATATTCCCGGAGGATAGAAAATGTATTGTTTTGGTACACCAACACAGCCGCTGTGACGTCACGTGAACATGTTCTATACGATTCATATTTATCATACGAATATTTCTTTTACAAATTTTTCCGTGTTCATCGTATCTACAGGTCAACTGAGTGGTCGGGAACAGCTTCAAGCGTAGTTTCTCAATCCTATTAAACCTGAAACAATTGGTGTGTTACCAGAGCCCGTAACATATCGACACAAGGTACAAAAAGTATTACATTTATCTCCGTGTCTGGTTATCTATATCCTCTCTACTTGCCTATTTTGTCTGTCTGTCTTGTCTGTCTGTCTGTCTTGTTTTTCTGTGTGTCTGTCTGTCTTCGTTTGGTATTGTTCATCATCACCACTCCATCTATACCCGGCATCATTCATCACCATATCTTCAGCACCATCAGCGCTACAACCATAGGGCATCACCATAGCATGCCCACCATACAGCGGCATCACATCAGCTTATCACCATCATCTCATCACCAGACCTATCACCATCAGCAGCACCATCACTCAGCACCATCATCTCATCACATCAGCTATCACCATCACGGATCACACACTCATTATCACCATCACCTGATCACCATCATCTATCACCATCATTCTCACCAACACCATCACTCTCAGCTTATCCACCTCTCTCATACAGCATCATCATATCATCACACATGCAGCGATCACCATATCTCATCCAGCTCATCATCTAGCCACTCACCACCATGTCACTCTCAGCTTATCACCATCATCCTCATCACCATCAGCGAGTATCACCATCATCTCATCCACACCCTCCACTCATCACCACCCACCATCACGCTCAGCTTTTCACCAGCAGGTCATTACCATCAGCTTCATCACATCAGATCTAAGCTCAAACCATCACCGTATGATCACACCAAGTAGAGGTATCACGGACCACCATCACGCTATCAGCTTGATCACATCAGATGGTCATCCACCCCTCATCCTGATCACGGGGGAACATATATAGCACACATCAGCTCATCCTATCATCTCATCACCATTCATATCCATCAGCCATTCACCTTATCCGAGAAGCGCAGCACCAGCAGGCAGCACCAGCACCTGAGCACCAAGAGCGGACACCCCCACCATTCACTCGCAGAGGAGCACACAGCAGCTGCATCACCAGCACATGGCAAATATCTCATCACCAGGCAGCTGCAGACTAGCGCTAGCCCACATCTTCATCACCATCAGGCTTCCACCAGCATATTATCATATCAGCTTATTACCGCATCTCATCAACCATCATCTCTCACCACCCATCACTCTGCTTATCACATATATCACCATCAGCATTACAACCATCATCTCAATCACCATATGCTCATCACCACACATATGCTCAGCGTATCGCATATCAGGCTCTCACCATAGCGGAGCACGCATAGCAGCAACCATGCATGCGCAGAACCAGCAGGCATCACCAACACCAGCAAGCTCAGGTGGCACAATAGGTCATCACCGATAAGCTCTCCATCTCTCATCACCATCCCTGATACCAAGAGCGGCTCACCACACCATTAAAGCTCAGCGGAGCACCATCAGATATCACAAGCACCGAGCACAGCAGCGAAGCACCAGCAGGCAGCAAACACCGGACCAGACAAGCAGGGACGCGACCAGCAGCGCAGCAACAGCGCGCAGCAGAGCAGCTCAGCACCAGCAGTCAGCACCCGCAGTGCAGCACCAGCACCGCGAGCACCAATAGCGTAGCAACACCACCGAGCACAGCGCAGCTGAGCACCAGCAGTGCAGCACCCATAACGGAGTACCATCAGCGCAGCACAGCACCTGATCAACAAGAGGAAGACACAATCAGTAGCACCAGCACCAAACAGTACCATCAGACTATCACCATCATCTATAACATAGCGTATCACACATCATTCATAACCATCATCTAATAACACCACAATCACATCTCAGCGTGTCACATAATGTATATTACCAGAGTCATCACCCATCATCTCATCACCACACCTTAGCACCAATATCTATCCCACACCAGCACGAGGAGCGGCGCCCCAGCAGACCGCACCAGCAGGGGAACCGCAGCGCATCACCATAAGCTCAGCCGACAGCGCATCACGTCATGAGAAGCACAGCACGGAAGCACCAAGATCTGAGCACTACACAAGCAGCGCAGCGGAGCACGAGAAGCGCAGCAACTGCACGGTTAGCCTAGCAGCGCAAGCACCCAGAAGCGCAGCCGAGCAGCGGCAGCCCCAGCAGAGCAGAACCAGCAGCGGAGCAACAGCAGCCGGAGCAGAGCAGACGGGCACAGCAGAGAAGCACAAGAAGGTCAAGCACCCCACCATCACTCTCCGATTATCACACTGCATGATCACCATCGCTATCACCAGCATATAATACACCAGCATCTAATCACCCACAACATCACTTCGTCAGCTTATCGCACATAGAGCAGAACCAGCAAGGAGGGAACCAGAGCGCGGCACAAGCAGGCAGAAAAAGGAAGAGCAGAACAAAAAAAAACCAGACGAGCGGCGGGGAGGCAAATAGCAGGGAGCACCCCGCGAGAATCACAGCAGGAGAGAACCAGCCACGGAGAAAAGAGAGCGGAGCAACC